>NW_025748924.1:0-29389 GCF_021184085.1 Oncorhynchus gorbuscha
ACATTAGCAGAGAGACTGGAGACATTAGCAGAGAGACTGGAGACATTAGCAGAGAGACTGGAGACATTAGCAGAGAGACTGGAGACATTAGCAGAGAGACTGGAGACATTAGCAGAGAGACTGGAGACATTAGCAGAGAGACTGGAGACATTAGCAGAGAGACTGGAGACATTAGCAGAGAGACTGGAGACATTAGCAGAGAGACTGGAGACATTAGCAGAGAGACTGGAGACATTAGCAGAGAGAGACATTAGCAGAGAGACTGGAGACATTAGCAGAGAGACTGGAGACATTAGCAGAGAGACTGGAGACATTAGCAGAGAGACTGGAGACATTAGCAGAGAGACTGGAGACATTAGCAGAGAGACTGGAGACATTAGCAGAGAGACTGGAGACATTAGCAGAGAGACTGGAGACATTAGCAGAGAGACTGGAGACACTGGAGACAGAGAGACTGGAGACATTAGCAGAGAGACTGGAGACATTAGCAGAGAGACTGGAGACATTAGCAGAGAGACTGGAGACATTAGCAGAGAGACTGGAGACATTAGCAGAGAGACTGGAGACATTAGCAGAGAGACTGGAGACATTAGCAGAGAGACTTTGGAGACATTAGCTGGAGACATTAGCAGAGAGACTGGAGACTGGAGACATTAGCAGAGAGACTGGAGACATTAGCAGAGAGACTGGAGACATTTGGAGACATTTATTAGCAGAGAGACTCTGCTGACAAAACGAGATCAATGGAGACAAAAAGCTCATTTCTAAGCTAATTAGGATATATCATTTTGGCAATTAAAATGTACTTTGACAAAACGGGGGAGATATATCATTTTGGCAATTAAAATGTACCCCGAGCCTTATGGATTATTGAATCATCTTCACATTGCATCTGAGTTACATGTTCGGTTACGAGGTAATTACCATCTAAATGTAATTATTGTTATTTATTACTGAACCGAGGGTGGACGACCTAATCAGGTAATGCAACCAATGCATATGGGTCTGGTACATTTCTTTAAATGTTCGGTAGATGAAAACGCTGCCTGTCAAATATCCGGCGCTACGTTTTCCTGGCGGAAACGATGTTGCGTACGTACTGTGTGTGTGTTGTGTTGCGTACGCGCTGTGTGTTGCGTACGTGCTGTGTTGCGTACGTGCTGTGTTGCGTACGCGCTGTGTGTTGCGTACGCGCTGTGTGTTGCGTACGCGCTGTGTGTTGCGTACGCTGTGTGTGTTGCGTACGCGCTGTGTGTGTTGCGTACGCGCTGTGTGTGTTGCGTACGCGCTGTGTGTGTTGCGTACGCGCTGTGTGTGTTGCGTACGCGCTGTGTGTGTTGCGTACGCGCTGTGTGTGTTGCGTACGCGCTGTGTGTGTTGCGTACGCGCTGTGTGTGTTGCGTACGCGCTGTGTGTGTGTTGCGTACGCGCTGTGTGTGTTGCGTACGCGCTGTGTGTGTTGCGTACGCGCTGTGTGTGTTGCGTACGCGCTGTGTGTGTGTTGCGTACGCGCTGTGTGTGTTGCGTACGCGCTGTGTGTGTGTTGCGTACGCGCTGTGTGTGTGTGTTGCGTACGCGCTGTGTGTGTTGCGTACGCGCTGTGTGTGTGTTGCGTACGCGCTGTGTGTGTGTTGCGTACGCGCTGTGTGTGTGTTGCGTACGCGCTGTGTGTGTTGCGTACGCGCTGTGTGTGTGTTGCGTACGCGCTGTGTGTGTGTTGCGTACGCGCTGTGTGTGTGTTGCGTACGCGCTGTGTGTGTGTTGCGTACGCGCTGTGTGTGTGTTGCGTACGCGCTGTGTGTGTGTGTGTGTTGCGTACGCGCTGTGTGTGTGTGTGTGTGTTGCGTACGCGCTGTGTGTGTGTGTGTGTGTGTTGCGTACGCGCTGTGTGTGTGTGTGTGTGTGTTGCGTACGCGCTGTGTGTGTGTGTGTGTGTTGCGTACGCGCTGTGTGTGTGTGTGTGTGTGTGTTGCGTACGCGCTGTGTGTGTGTGTGTGTGTTGCGCTGTGTGTGCTGTGTGTGTGTGTGTGTGTTGCGTACGCGCTGTGTGTGTGTGTGTGTGTTGCGTACGCGCTGTGTGTGTGTGTGTGTTGCGTACGCGCTGTGTGTGTGTGTGTTACGTACGCGCTGTGTGTGTGTGTGTTGCGTACGCGCTGTGTGTGTGTGTGTTGCGTACGCGCTGTGTGTGTGTGTGTTGCGTACGCGCTGTGTGTGTGTGTGTTGCGTACGCGCTGTGTGTGTGTGTGTGTGTTGCGTACGCGCTGTGTGTGTGTGTGTGTTGCGTACGCGCTGTGTGTGTGTGTGTTGCGTACGCGCTGTGTGTGTGTGTGTGTTGCGTACGCGCTGTGTTGTGTGTGTGTTGCGTACGCGCTGTGTTGTGTGTGTGTTGCGTATGCACTGTGTGTTGCGTACGTGTTGCGTACGCGCTGTGTGTGCGCTGCGTGTGCGCTGCGTGTGCGCTGCGTGTGCGCTGCGTGCGCGCTGCGTGTGCGTACGCGCTGTGTGTGCGCTGCGTACGCGCTGTGTGTGTGTGTGCGTTGCGTACGTACTACTCTTCTGTGGAACAGGGTGGATTTGTAAAGGTTTTCTCTGTGTTTTTCTTCTCTGCTGGTCCAACTGTTTCCCTGTTTCTCCTCTGTAACAGAGTTGGGTATGGAACACTTCATGAAGAAGGTGGAGGCAGCCCACTGTGCAGCCTGTGACCTCTTCATCCCCATGCAGTTCTACGTCATACAGAAACACCTCAAGTCCCCCGACCACAACTTCAACCGCAAGGTCAGTACACGACACAGCTCAGTGTATAGTGACTGATACCAGGTCAGTACACGACACAGCTCAGTGTATAGTAACTGATACCAGGTCAGTACACGACACAGCTCAGTGTATAGTGACTGATACCAGGTCAGTACACGACACAGCTCAGTGTATAGTGACTGATACCAGGTCAGTACACGACACAGCTCAGTGTATAGTGACTGATACCAGGTCAGTACACGACACAGCTCAGTGTATAGTGACTGATACCAGGTCAGTACACGACACAGCTCAGTGTATAGTGACTGATACCAGTACACGACACAGCTCAGTGTATAGTGACTGATACCAGGTCAGTACACAGGTCAGTACACAGCTCAGTGTATAGTGTAACTGATACCAGTGACACGACACTGCTCAGTGTATAGTAACTGATACCAGGTCAGTACACAGCTCAGTGTATAGTGACTGATACCAGGTCAGTACACTGCTCAGTGTATAGTGACTGATATAGTGACTGATACTTCAGGTCAGTACACTGCTCAGTGTATAGTGACTGATACCAGGTCAGTACACTGCTCAGTGTATAGTGACTGATACCAGCTCAGTACACTGCTCAGTGTATAGTGACTGATACCAGCTCAGTACACTGCTCAGTGTATAGTGACTGATACCAGGTCAGTACACAGCTCAGTGTATAGTGACTGATACCAGGTCACTACACAGCTCGGTGTATAGTGACTGATACCAGGTCAGTACACAGCTCGGTGTATAGTGACTGATACCAGGTCAGTACACAGCTCGGTGTATAGTGACTGATACCAGGTCAGTACACAGCTCGGTGTATAGTGACTGATACCAGGTCAGTACACAGCTCGGTGTATAGTGATTGATACCAGGTCAGTACACAGCTCGGTGTATAGTGACTGATACCAGGTCAGTACACAGCTCGGTGTATAGTGACTGATACCAGGTCAGTACACAGCTCGGTGTATAGTGACTGATACCAGGTCAGTACACAGCTCGGTGTATAGTGACTGATACCAGGTCAGTACACAGCTCGGTGTATAGTGACTGATACCAGGTCAGTACACAGCTCGGTGTATAGTGACTGATACCAGGTCAGTACACAGCTCGGTGTATAGTGACTGATACCAGGTCAGTACACGACACAGCTCAGTGTATAGTGACTGATACCAGGTCAGTACACGACACAGCTCAGTGTATAGTGACTGATACCAGGTCAGTACACGACACAGCTCAGTGTATAGTGACTGATACCAGGTCAGTACACGACACAGCTCAGTGTATAGTGACTGATACCAGGTCAGTACACGACACAGCTCAGTGTATAGTGACTGATACCAGGTCAGTACACGACACAGCTCAGTGTATAGTGACTGATACCAGGTCAGAACACAGCTCAGTGTATATTGACTGATACCAGGTCACTACACAGCTCAGTGTATATTGACTGATACCAGGTCAGTACACAGCTCGGTGTATAGTGACTGATACCAGGTCAGTACACAGCTCGGTGTATAGTGACTGATACCAGGTCACTACACAGCTCGGTGTATAGTGATTGATACCAGGTCAGTACACAGCTCGGTGTATAGTGACTGATACCAGGTCAGTACACAGCTCGGTGTATAGTGACTGATACCAGGTCAGTACACAGCTCGGTGTATAGTGACTGATACCAGGTCAGTACACAGCTCGGTGTATAGTGATTGATACCAGGTCAGTACACAGCTCGGTGTATAGTGACTGATACCAGGTCAGTACACAGCTCGGTGTATAGTGACTGATACCAGGTCAGTACACAGCTCGGTGTATAGTGACTGATACCAGGTCAGTACACAGCTCGGTGTATAGTGACTGATACCAGGTCAGTACACAGCTCGGTGTATAGTGACTGATACCAGGTCAGTACACAGCTCGGTGTATAGTGACTGATACCAGGTCAGTACACGACACAGCTCGGTGTATAGTGACTGATACCAGGTCAGTACACGACACAGCTCGGTGTATAGTGACTGATACCAGGTCAGTACACGACACAGCTCGGTGTATAGTGACTGATACCAGGTCAGTACACGACACAGCTCGGTGTATAGTGACTGATACCAGGTCAGTACACGACACAGCTCGGTGTATAGTGACTGATACCAGGTCAGTACACAGCTCAGTGTATAGTGACTGATACCAGGTCAGTACACGACACAGCTCGGTGTATAGTGACTGATACCAGGTCAGTACACAGCTCGGTGTATAGTGACTGATACCAGGTCAGTACACAGCTCGGTGTATAGTGACTGATACCAGGTCAGTACACAGCTCGGTGTATAGTGACTGATACCAGGTCAGTACACGACACAGCTCAGTGTATAGTGACTGATACCAGGTCAGTACACGACACAGCTCAGTGTATATTGACTGATACCAGGTCACTACACAGCTCAGTGTATATTGACTGATACCAGGTCACTACACAGCTCAGTGTATATTGACTGTAGGGCAGGATGAGACCAGGTCACTATACAATATAAACCCTGCTTGGTTGGATACAGAAGAATTGGAGGAACAAGTACTTTTTATTTAAAAGAATTGCTCTGCCCTCCCTGACCTTTCCCCCACTGACTCCTGTGTGACCTTTGCCTCCTGCGTGACCCCAGGGTATGATGGAGCAGTCTAAGAGGGCCAGTCTGTCAGTGGCTCGCAGCATCCTCAATCACAAAATCATCGGAAAGAAGCTGGAGAGTTACCTCAAGGTACACAAACGCCCATCTCACACAGAACCCCCCCCACCTCAGAAACACTGACTCTCTGTGCCTCAATGCACTCATTCACTCACTCACAATCTCTCTCTGACCCTGCCCTTCCTCTCTCCTCTCTGCAGGGTGAGAACCCCTTCCTCGGTAACCAGGACGACCAAGACCCAGAGGACTCGATGAATATGGAGGTGTCAGAGGCTGAGCTGACCAATGAGAGCCTGGCGGAGACCACCAAGGAAGAGGCGGGGCCAGAGACAACGCAGGAGGCCACCGGGGCTGATGGGGTAGAGGAGGAGAAGATGGAGGAGGAGGGGGGAGTGGCGGTAGCAGATGGAGGGGAGGAAGAGGCGCAATTAGAGAAGCCAGTGGGGGAGGAGAGGGGGACACGCAGGGTGAGGGGGACACGCAGGGTGAGGGGGACACGCAGGGTGAGGGGGACACGCAGGGTGGGGGAGGCTGAGGGAGAGCTGGAGCAGGTAGGAGAGGAAGAGGAGGAAGGGTTTGAAGTAGGAGATGAGTTTGGAGAGGAGGATGAGGGAGTGGAAGGAGAGCTGGGAGAGGAAGAGGAGGATGAAGGAGTGGGAGGAGAGGATGAGGGTGTGCCGGTAGAGAAGAAAGACGAGGATGCTGACGTGGTCGTCATAGAGTGACCTTTACCCTCAATGACCCTTTGACCTCCCTCTGGACCAATTAATACAGCCCTCTCTCTCCCTTGTCCAGCCAATCCCACTCTAACCCTTCCACAAACAGCCAATCAGATTCATTCATACTTACCGCCCCCCTCCATTCAGAACTGAGACTCACTAATATACTTCTGATACATCTGTTTTCATATATAGTTTCTCTTCTGTGTAAGTAGACTTTTTTTTGTTGTGCCTTTTGAATCTGTCGGTCTGCGTTGGGATATTTTGACAATGTTTCAGTGGGTAGAGGACCGTGAACTTAGTGTTATTGATATGACACACCCCTACCTGGTATTACTACTGGACGCACTCCCTGTCCGTCATAGCTAGATTCCTAGGAAGTCTGAGCTGATTGGTTCGTCTCTTGTCGACTCCTCCCAAACGTGCAAAACTTATTTGAAATGTATTTGTTGGTGTGTTTAGATTGAAAGACTGGGCAGGATTTAGTTTTACAGACTGTTGCTGTTGTCATCCATGTTCTTTTTGGACAGATGAGAATAAATGTTTAAAATGTTTATCTGTTGGTTTGGTTTCTTTGTTGAGCTGATTTCTTCTAGCCTGATCTCAGATTTTTGTGCTTTTGACAATTCCATTGCTGTTGTCAAGACGCATGACAAAGAATTATAGTCAGCATGATCGCACAAACAGACTGGCTGATGTTCTGGGTTTAGATTAGAATACGGTCAAGGGTCAAATTCTTTCTTTACACACATGGTGAAAAGGCTCAGGACAACCTTAACACGACACTGTAAATCCAATCATTCACATTGGGTGCAGCAGGATGGTGGCAGGCAGTGGTTAGAGCGTTGGGCCAGTAACCCGGAAGGTTGCTGGATCCAATCCCAGAGCTGACAAGGTAAAAATCTGTCTTTCTGCCCCTGAGCAAGACGGTTAACCCACTGTTCCCCGGGCGCTGAAGATGTCGATTTAAGGCAGCCCCCCCCACACCTCTGATTCAGTTGGGTTAAATGCGGAAGACTTCTTTGTTGAATATATTGTTGTTTAACTGACTAGGTATCCCCCTTTCCCTGATCAAAGTAGTGTGTTGTTTAACTGACTAGGTATCCCCCTTTCCCTGATCAAAGTAGTGTGTTGTTTAACTGACTAGGTATCCCCCTTTCCCTGATCAAAGTAGTGTGTTGTTTAACTGACTAGGTATCCCCTTTCCCTGATCAAAGTAGTGTGTTGTTTAACTGACTAGGTATGAAGAACCCCTTTCCCTGATCAAAGTAGTGTGTTGTTTAAAAGGGCTTTTGGCAGTTACTACATTTTTGGACTTCTAAACGAACGTGTACCCATTAATTCATGAACATCACTTCTAAATGAACGTGTACCCATTAATTCATGAACATCACTTCTAAATGAACGTGTACCCATTAATTCATGAACATCACTTCTAAATGAACATGTACCCATTAATGAAGAACATTACTTCTAAATGAACGTGTACCCATTAATTCATGAACATCACTTCTAAATGAACGTGTACCCATTAATTCATGAACATCTCTTCTAAACGCCTCCATGAGCTTTTAGTTCAGTTGTCATACCTTATCAGAATCCAAAATATAAGCTTATTTTACTCTAATGTTTAAAACTATAATCTTGATATCATGGATGGTCAGTCCTTGCATCCATAGCTCTATGAATTTGAGTGTTTATATTTCTTCAGTCCCATCCCTTGGCTTTTTACTGAAACAGCAGGCATTGTTATTTCTGCTACTTTAAGGTCTCGTCTTAATGTAACACTGCATTCTGCATAATACAATCTTGTTGACTGTGATGACCATGAATCAACTAAAAGGAAGGAACAAGTGGGCTGTATGCATCAGTGAATTTAACTAAATCATAGATTAGGGCCGAATGAATTTCACATGACTGGGAATACAGACATGCATCTGTTGGTCACAGATACCTTAAGAAAGGTAGGGTTGTAGATCAGAAAACCAGTCCGTATCTGGTGTGACCTCCATTTGCCTCATGCAGCACAACACATCTCCTTCACATAGAGCTGATCAGGCTGTTGATTGTGGCCTGAGGAGTGTTGTCCCACTCCTCTTCAATGGTTGTGCGAAGTTGCTGGATATTGGCGGGAACTGGAACACGCTGTTGTACACGTCGATCCAGAGCATCCCAAACATGCTCAATGGGTGACATGTCTGGTGAGTATGCAGGCCACGGAAGAACTTGGAACATTTTCAGCTTCCGGGAACTGTGAACAGATTCTTGTGACACGAGCCTTGCATTATACTGAAACAGGAGGTGATGGCAGCAGATGAATGCCACGACAATGGACCACAGGATCTCATCACGGTATCTCTGCATTCAAATTTCCATCGATAAAATGCAATTGTGTTCGTTGTCCATAGCTTATGCCACCTGGCCATACCATAACCCCACTACCACCATGGGGTGTTATAATCTCCACCTTTTTACAACTTTGACTTTGCCCCAGGAACCTGAATGATGGGAGTCCATCTGACTGTGCTGCTGCTCCAGTTTCAACTGTTCTGCCTTATTATTATTTGACCATGCTGGTCATTTATGAACATTTGAAATCTGAATGCCTTCAACTGAAATGTACAGTGTGGTGATTTTGTCACAAAACTTTTACAACTTTGACTTTGCACATTTAGAGTGGCCTTTTATTGTCCCCAGCACAAGGTGCACGTGTAATGATCATGCTGTTTAATCAGCTTCTTGATATGCCACACCTGTCAGGTGGATGGATTATCTTGGCAAATGAGAAATGCACAGGGATGTAAACAAATTTGTGCACAAAACTTGAGAGATTTAAGCTTTTTTGTGCTTATGGAACATTTCTGGGATATTTTATTTCAGGTCAGGTAACATAGGACCAACAATTTACATGTTGCGTTTCTATTGTTGTTCAGTGTAGGATCAGACACCGCCTGTCCCTATAATTTTGATCTGAAAGACCTGAACTCAGAGGGTTGATACTACCAAAGATTGTCTATTATATTGACAAGATATTTGAGTGACCACTTTAAAGATGGAAGACAGGTGGGAGAAGTCGAGATCAGGTGGGAAGGGAAAGGGGGATACCTTGTCAATTGCACAACTGAATGCATTCAACCGAAATGTGTCCCAACCCCTCTGAATCCTCTCTGATACTACCATACTTGTGATTAATTGACCACTAGGTGGAGGGCTCACTCCACTATAGGTGGAATTAATTGCGTTTCTTCAAGGTAGAATTTACCATAACATGAGTTTATTATAAGAGTATTAAGAACCTATAGTTTATAAGATTATGTGATGTATAGAAGGTGAAATTATGCAATTGTTACAATATCTATCACAAATTATCCAGTCCATTGACAGTGTGTGGTTACGCGATAATAGGGCAATTAATTGTGATGCTATGTATGGCCATTTATGCAGACCAGTGTATATTGGGTTTTTGTCTATAATAATTTTCAGTGTTTGAAGTTATTGCATCGTATTGCATGTTCCGGGAGACAGAGGTAGGGAGAGGACAGAGGGGATTCGTTCGTGGAGAGGTGACATTCCTCCGAATGACGTCATGACGTTCCCCCTACGTCTGACGTCACTGACGTCGAACGGGGCTGTTTGTTCTGGATTCAGGGGTGAGGAAGACCTGCGCGCGCTGACAACCGACAGAAAAAGGTAAATAAACGTGTTTTGGGGTGTCGCTCCACCGATACCGGTAGGGTAAACGAAGGCATTCGATCTCAGGAATCCGATAAAACACTTAGAACCACACTCGGTCCAGTATTTCGGTTGGTGTCAGTGCGCGAGGTGCCTAGCGGGGCATGGGTTGTCTTATCACAGGCCTGTCGCCGGTGCGGGCGCACGGGAAGATGAATATTCTCTGTATTTACGTTACCTGATTTGCAGTTTATTGCACTTCTTGTGTTTTCGTTCTCTATGCTCCTTGGTGGTACATTAACGGTGTTTTTCAGGGGCATGGGCTCTCCCTGTTGTCATTGCGCACGGTAGTTGGGGGACGGTAGCACGCTAACGTTAGTAGCTAGCTAGGTTGTTTGTTTGTAGCCCCGTAGGCCGTATTCTTGACAGAAGTTACGCCTGGTTTGGGGCGTATTTTACGCTCCGTGGCGCTGAAAGCACGTGAAATACGACGTAGTTTTTTTTTCTAGAGGAACGTCACAGTCCAAGTTGTATTCTGAAAGGGTGTTTACGTACGGAGCTGTCAGAAAAATGCTGACAGCGATCATGACTAGCTGTTGTATCTCTCGACCAGGGGTCCCAAACTTTTGCAGGTTTTAATTTTATTTCCTGCAATTCTACACATGTTGTCATGGCGTGCAAATAATATTTTGCAGTTGTAAAGCACATGTCTTGCCATTCTATACATATCTAATGTGTATTCATGTGATATTTGAGTGACAAAAAAATGACTATGGGCTAAAAGATCTTTATAACAAAAAAACGTTAGCTGACATGAGCTACTTGATCTGGACATTTCTGACAAGTTATAAATAGTTCTCTAAGGTCTGTAATGACTAACGAGACAAGAGGAACTGATGATGTACTACCCAATTTAGAGATGACAATTTTCAAGAGTAAGTTTAAAGCTGGACTGAGTTCCTAAAATAAATAACCTGTGGCGACCCCTCCACAGTTGGGGAACCACTGCCCTAGACAACTTAACCTAATCATCTGCTATGCATATTGCATCTCTAGAAATAGTTTTCTTTGAATAAAAGACTGACGTATGTGACAAGAAGCACCATTTTCAATACCCGTTACTCGTTGGTTTGGGACCTTATATTCAGGGTGTTTTGATTTTGCATGATCATTTTCTCACTTCATTATCTAGTCTGATAAATCAGGCTGGAATACACAAGTAATTGGTATAAACAGCCTTAGACATTTGTGTGAAAGACTAAATGTTCTATGAAATTGCATTTAAACTTACTCTACCTGTTGTCTGTGCGGTTTGTCCTTCTGCTGCTTGACATTTGAGACAAAATATCCAAACGGTAGAGGAAGTTTGAATGTAATTTTATTCAATATCCTGAAACATTTACACTGGATTTTTCACACACATCTCAGGCTGTTTATACCAATTACTTGTGTATTCCAGCCTGGTAAATCAGACTAGATAATGTCTAAGGCTGTTTATACCAATTACTTGTGTATTACAGCCTGGTAAATCAGACTAGATAATGTCTAAGGCTGTTTATACCAATTACTTGTGTATTCCAGCCTGATAAATCAGACTAGATAATGTCTAAGGCTGTTTATACCAATTACTTGTGTATTACAGCCTGGTAAATCAGACTAGATAATGTCTAAGGCTGTTTATACCAATTACTTGTGTATTCCAGCCTGATAAATCAGACTAGATAATGTCTAAGGCTGTTTATACCAATTACTTGTGTATTACATTTACATTTAAGTCATTTAGCAGACGCTCTTATCCAGAGCGACTTACAAATTGTTATTCCAGCCTGATTAATCAGACTATTGGTTATCTAGCTAGTTAAAACTCTTTAAAGTTCATGTTATTTGAAGGTAGAGAGGCATATATGGTCTGGAGAAATGTGCGTAGCTAAAATGACCCACTTGCTGTGAGATTGGGTTCCAATGTTTTGACAGCATCGGCTTAGTTGTTGTCAATTATCGTGTGTGTGTGTGTGTGTGTGTGTGTGTGTGTGTGTGTGTGTGTGTGTATGTTCCTCCAAGAACATAAGCAGTAAAACATCATGCTTTACTCCACCGGTGTCAGTCATTCCACGGAGGGCCGAGTGTCTGTGGGGTTTTTGCTCCTCCCTTGTACTTGATTGATGAATTAAGGTCACTGATTAATAAGGAACTCCCTCACCTGGTTGTTTTGGTCTTAATTGAAAGAAAAAGAAGAAAAACCAGCAGACACTAGGCTCTCCATGGAATGAGTTTGACTCCCCTGCTTTACCCTGTCTGTCTCTCTGCTGTGGGTAGAGACTTAGACAAAGGCTCTCATTTACAATGATTGTTAGTCACATGGAGACATGACTACTTGTTTTCACGGTTTCATCACGACAGACAGACGCTCCGCATCTTGTTGTCTTTGCCTATGCAAACATACAGTGCAGTCAAAGTATTCAGACCCCTTGACTTTTTCCACATTTTGTTACGTTACAGCCTTTTTCTAAAATTGATTAAATATTTTTATTTTTAATTTATATTTAATTTTTATTATTATAATTTTTTTCTCCTTGTCAATCTACACACTACCTCATAATGAAAAAGCAAAAACAGTTTTTTTTAGAAATGTTAGCAAATTGCTAAAAAATAAAAAATATCACATTATTCAGACCCTTTACTCAGTACTTTGTTGAAGCTCCTGTGGCAGCGATTACAGCCTTGAGTCTTCTTGGGTATGACGCTACAAGCTTGGCACACCTGTATTGGGGGGAGTTTCTCCCATTCTTCTCTGCAGATCCTCTCAAGCTCTGTCAGGTTGGATGGGGAGCGTCACTGGACATTTATTTTCAGGTCTCTACAGAGATGTTCGATCTGGTTCAAGTCTGGGCTCTGGCTGGGTTACTCAAGGACATTCAGAGACGTGTCCCAAAGCCACTCCCACGTTGTCTTGGCTGTGTGCTTAGGGTCGTTCGCCCCAGTCTGAGGTCCTGAGTGCTATGGAGCAGGTTCTCATCAATGATTTCTCTGTACTTTCTCCGTTCATCTTTCCCCTCGATCCTGACTAGTCTCCCAGTCCTTGCCGCTGAAAAACATCCCCACAGCATGATGCTGCCACCACATGCTTCACCGTAGAGATGGTGCCAGGTTTCCTTCAGATGTTACGCTTGGCATTCACGCCAAAGAGTTCAATCTTGGTTTCATCAGACCAGAGAATCTTGTTTCTAATGGTCTGAGAGTTCTTTGGGTGCCTTTTTGGCAAACTCCAAGTGGGCTGTCATGAGCATTTTACTGAGAAGTAGCTTCTATCTGGCCACTCTACCATAAAGGCCTGACTGGTAGGATGCTGCAGAGATGGTTGTCCTTCCAGAAGGTTCTCCCATCTCCACAGAGGAACTCAGGAGCTCTGTTCGAGTGACCATTGGGTTCTTGGTCACCTCGCTGACCAAGGCCCTTCTCCCCTGATTGCTCAGTTTGGCCGGGCGGACAGCTCTCGGGAGAGTCTTGGTGGTTCCAAACATCTTACATGCTGCAGAAATGTTTTGGTACTCTTTCCCCAGATCTGTGCCCCGACATAATCTGTCTCTGAGTTCTATGGACAATTCCTTCGACCTCGTGGCTTGGTTTTTGCTCTGACTTGGACTGTCAGCTGTGGGATCTTTATATAAACAGTTGTGTGCCTTTCCAAATCATGTCCAATCAATGGAATTTACCACAGGACAATCAATGGAAACCTGAGTTCAATTTTGAGTCTCATAGCAAAGGGTTTGACTACTTATGTAAATAAGGTATTTCTGTATTTTATTTAAATTTTATACAAATTGTCTAAAAACCTGTTCGCTTCTGTCGTTATGAGGTATTGTGTGTAGATTGCAGAGGGTTTTTATTTATTTAATACATTTTAGAATAAGGCTGTAACAAAATGTGGAAAAGACAAGGGGTCTGAATACTTTCCAAAATGCACCGTACATTACGCCTTCTAGACACACCACACACACGGCTGACGTACAGTCACACTACAACCCTTCTCTTCTCTATACCCCCCCCACCAGTGTTGTGATTCCTTGTCCTTCTACAGCTCTCTCTCAGACCCCCTCTACTCCCCTCGTCAACCAACCGAAGACTGGTTGGTCTCTTTTCTCTCTCCACCAGTGTTGTGATTCCTTGTCCTTCTACATCTCTCTCTTTTCTCTCTCTCAGACCCCCTCTACTCCCCTCGTCAACCAACCAAACAACCAAAGACTGGTCGGTCTCTCTGTTTCTCTCTCCACCAGTGTTGTGATTCCTTGTCCTTCTACATCTCTCTCTCTTTCTCTCTCTCTCAGACCCCCTCTACTCCCCTCGTCAACCAACCAAACAACCAAAGACTGGTCGGTCTCTCTGTTTCTCTCTCTCTCCACCAGTGTTGTGATTGCTTGTCCTTCTACATTTCTCTCTATCTCTCACTCTCTCTCAGACCACCTCTACCCCCCTCGTCAACCAACAAACCAAAGGAAGTCTAGCCACTCTCTCCTGCCCCCCCTCCAGGTCACTACTCCACCCCTCTCGTCAACCAACCAACCAAAAGAAGACTGGCCCCTCTCTCCTGCCCTCCTCCAGGTCACTACTCTACCTCTCCATTCTGAGAGATGACACTCCCTCTGGAATAGACCAAGCCTGCACCACAACAGACAAACATGTAAGTCCAGCTGTAACCTAGCAGCCTGTGTGTGTGTGTTCTAGACTAATGAACAACCTACTAGGACTAAACATCATCATTAGGGAAAGGGGGAGACCTAGTCAGTTGCACAACTGAATGCATTCCAAAAAAATGTGTCTTCTGTATTTGAACCAAACCCTCTGAATGGGCTCTGGATTCAAACCTGTCTTAAAGGTTGGTAGGTGTATTTATGTCAGGCTAATGAGTAAACGACTACTACACATAATCATTAGATAGTGATGGGGGGGGGGACATATGCAGTTACATATTTTTAAGATGTATCCTAACGTTTTGACAGTATCCTAATATTAGTTTTTCCTTCGTAGCTTGTTCTTCATCTTCTTTTTACGTTGGGAGTCAATTAGTTTTCAGCACTTTTATTTCCATGACTGATCAACACTTGGCTCATTCTTGTCTTTCTGCAGCAGACATATGGTGAGCAATATGTTTGGAACATCAAATCGCAATAAAATCCCAGTATTGAATCACAATACATATAGAATCCTGAGAATCACAATACATATAGAATCCTGAGAATCACAATACATATAGAATCCTGAGAATCACAATACATATAGAATCCTGAGAATCACAATACATATAGAATCCTGAGAATCACAATACATATAGAATCCTACATATAGAATCCTGAGAATCACAATACATATAGAATCCTGAGAATCGCAATACATATAGAATCCTGAGAATCACAATACATATAGAATCCTGAGAATCACAATACATATAGAATCCTGAGAATCACAATACATATAGAATCCTGAGAATCACAATACATATAGAATCCTGAGAATCACAATACATATAGAATCCTGAGAATCACAATACATATAGAATCCTGAGAATCACAATACATATAGAATCCTGAGAATCACAATACATATAGAATCCTGAGAATCACAATACATATAGAATCCTGAGAATCACAATACATATAGAATCCTGAGAATCACAATACGTATAGAATCCAGAGTGTCCTGAGAATCTCAGTATATATCGTATCGTGACAACATTGTATCTTGAGGTTCTTGGCCATTTCCAGCCCTGTTGGTAGGAGTGTTAGTAATTCAACTACTACTACACATCATCATCATTACATAGTCTGATTGGTTGGTAGGAGTGTTAGTAATTCAACTACTACTACACATCATCATCATTACATAGTCTGATTGGTTGGTAGGAGTGTTAGTAATTCAACTACTACTACACATCATCATCATTACATAGTCTGATTGGTTGGTAGGAGTGTTAGTAATTCAACTACTACTACTACACATCATCATTACATAGTCTGATTGGTTGGTAGGAGTGTTAGTAATTCAACTACTACTACACATCATCATTAGATAGTCTTATTGGTTGGTAGGAGTGTTAGTAGTTCAACTACTACTAAACATCATCATTAGATAGTCTTATTGGTTGGTAGGAGTGTTAGTAATTCAACTACTACTACTACACATCATCATTACATAGTCTGATTGGTTGGTAGGAGTGTTAGTAATTCAACTACTACTAAACATCATCATTAGATAGTCTTATTGGTTGGTAGGAGTGTTAGTAATTCAACTACTACTACTACACATCATCATCATTACATAGTCTGATTGGTTGGTAGGAGTGTTAGTAATTCAACTACTACTACACATCATCATTAGATAGTCTGATTGGTTGGTAGGAGTGTTAGTAATTCAACTACTACTACTACACATCATCATTACATAGTCTGATTGGTTGGTAGGAGTGTTAGTAATTCAACTACTACTAAACATCATCATTAGATAGTCTTATTGGTTGGTAGGAGTGTTAGTAATTCAACTACTACTACTACACATCATCATTACATAGTCTGATTGGTTGGTAGGAGTAGTTACTCAACAAATGTTCCTTTTGTTCGATGAAGTCTCTTTATATCTAAAAACCTCAGTTTTGTTTTTTGCATTTTCTTCAGTAATCCACAGGCTCAAACGCAGACAAAAAAAATCAAAATTGTACTTATAAAGTTCATAGAAACATGTTCAATACTCAAGGTTGTTTTTAGCCTAAATAATCGATAATATTTCAACCGGACAATAACGTCGTCAATATAAAAGGTAAACAAGAAATGCACTCTCTCGGGATTGCGCATGATACAGTTCTGTGACACGGCGCGCATGATACAGCTCTGTGACACGGCGCGCACGATACAGCTCTGTGACACGGCGCGCATGATACAGCTCTGTGACACGGCGCGCATGATACAGCTCTGTGACACGGCGCGCATGATACAGCTCTGTGACACGGTAGTGTCCACTCATTCAGACGGCTTTTACTCCCCAGTTATCAGAATACAAGCCTGAAACAATTTCTAAAGACTGTTGACATCTAGTGGAAGGCATAGGATCTGCAATTTGAGTCCTAAGTCAATGGATACTGTAAGGGCATTGAATAGAAAACCTACTTCCTGAATGGATTTTTCTCAGGTCTTCGCCTGCCAAATCAGTTCTGTTATACTCAGACACTATTTTAACAGTTTTGGAAACTTTAGAGTGTTTTCTATCCAAATCTACCAGCTATATGCACATCATGTCTTCTGGGCCCGAGTAGCAGGCAGTTTAATTTGGGCATGCTTTTCATCCAATATTCCTAATGCTGCCCCCTACCCTAAAGAAGTTAAATCAAACCATGTTAGAGGACCTTTAACCTTTTATCTGATAGTGTGTGTGTGTGTTAGCGCAGTGTGTCTGTGTTTGCTGTGTGTGTGTGTGTGTGTGTGTGTGTGTGTGTGTGTGTGTGTGTGTGTGTGTGTGTGTGTGTGTGTGTGTGTGTGTGTGGCTGTAGGCGTGTGTGTTGTTTGGGGAAGTCCAGTTTGGTGGTTAGTCTGGGCTGCCAGTGTGTGCAGGGGTCAGTATATAGATCTGTGTGAGTTAGGGTAGTGTGTGTGTGCAGGGGTCGGTATATAGATCTGTGTGAGTTAGGGTAGTGTGTGTGTGGCTGTAGGTGTGTGTGAGTTAGGGTAGTGTGTGTGTGTGTGCAGAGGTCGGTATATATATCTGTGTGAGTTAGGGTAGTGTGTGTGTGTTGGAAAGTCCAGTTCTGTTGATTAGTCACTGAGACGGTGGGCTGATATGCCTGTGTATGCCGGGGTCAGTGTATAGGACTGTGTTTATATAGTGGGGTCAGTGTATAGGACTGTGTTTATATAGTGGGGTCAGTGTATAGGACTGTGTTTATATAGGACTGTGTTTATATAGGACTGTGTTTATATAGGACTGTGTTTATATAGGACTGTGTTTATATAGGACTGTGTTTATATAGGACTGTGTTTGAATAGGACTGTGTTTATATAGTGGGGTCAGTGTATAGGACTGTGTTTATATAGTGGGGTCAGTGTATAGGACTGTGTTTATATAGTGGGGTCAGTGTATAGGACTGTGTTTATATAGTGGGGTCAGTGTATAGGACTGTGTTTATATAGCTGTGATGATGTTACTCTTCCTCCTAGAGAATCCAGTGGGCTGTGATGATGATGACGATGATGACGTTACTCTTCCTCCCCCTCCTAGAGAATCCAGTGGCTGTGATGATGATGATGTTACTCTTCCTCCCTTCATAGACAATCCAATGGGCTGGGATGATGACTATGATGACGTTACTCTCCCCCCTTCTAGAGAATCCAGTGGGCTGTGATGATGACGATGATGACGTTACTCTTCCTCCTCCCTTCAGAGAGTCCAGCGTTTTGTGTGATGGCCTGAGAGGGCTTCCCAGTCTAGCCTGCCTGCCTCTCCCGGGTCCAAACTGTCTGACTGGGACTCCCCCCCTCCCCGCCTGCTACGCCCTGCCTCCGTCGCCATGGGAGACGGCCTGGAGGCGGGCAGCAGCCTAGACCCCGCCCCCCGCTCCCACTCCTGTAACCCCCCGCCCCCCGAGACATGGAACCCCTCGAGGCCGAAACGACAGACCAACCAGCTACAGGTAGTGTGTGTGTGTGTGTGTGTGTGTGTGTGTGTGTGTGTGTGTGTGTGTGTGTGTGTGTGTGTGTGTGTGTGTGTGTGTGTGTGTGTGTGTGTGTGTGTGTGTGTGTGTGTGTGTGTGTGTGTGTGTGTGTGTGTGTGGTGTGTGTGTGTCGAACCACAGAACAACTAGTTTTGACTACTGATAATGTACTGTTTGATGGATTGGTTGGTTGGTCGGGGCCATATAAAATAATATGAAATGTTTTTTTTGCCTGATTCTGTGGAGTTTTCTCAGGTTTCCGTTTTCATTCTCAAACTCACACTTTTTTTTATAGACCAAAATTTGATATTCAGTCCACATCAATTCTTAAACCACATCATGACTAGACGTCGACCGATTACGATTTTCAACGCGGATTACGCAGACTGCTCTATCAAATCATAGACTTAATTATAACATAACACACAGAAATACGAGCCTTAGGTCATTAATATGGTAGAATCAGGAAACTATCATTTAGAAAACAAGACGTTTATTCTTTCACTGAAATACGGAACTGTTCCGTATTTTATCTAAGGGGTGGCATCCCTAAGTCTAAATATTGCTGTTACGTTTCACAACCTTCAATATTATGTCATAATTATGTACAATTCTGGCAAATTAATTACAGTCTTTGGTAGGAAGAAATGGTCTTCACACAGTTCAACGAGCCAGGCGGCCCAAACTGCTGCATCTACCCAGACTCTGCTTGCACAGAACGCAGGATAAGTGACACAATTTCCCAAGTTAAAAGAAATTCATGTTAGCAGGCAATATTAACTAAATATGCAGGTTTAAAAATATATACTTGTGTATTAATTTTAAGGAAGGCATTTTTTTATTTTTTTATTTCACCTTTATTTAACCAGGTAGGCTAGTTGAGAACAAGTTCTCATTTGCAACTGCGACCTGGCCAAGATAAAGCATAGCAGTGTGAACAGACAACACAGAGTTACACATGGAATAAACAATTAACAAGTCAATAACACAGTAGAAAAAAATGGGCAGTCTATATACAATGTGTGCAAAAGGCATGAGGAGGTAGGCGAATAATACAGTTTTGCAGATTAACACTGGAGTGATAAATGATCAGATGGTCATGTACAGGTAGAGATATTGGTGTGCAAAAGAGCAGAAAAATAAATAAATAAAAACAGTATAAAAAACAGTATGGGAATGAGGTAGGTGAAAATGGGTGGGCTATTTTCCTATAGACTATGTACAGCTGCAGCGATCGGTTAGCTGCTCGGATAGCTGATGTTTGAAGTTGGTGAGGGAGATAAAAGTCTCCAACTTCAGCGATTTTTGCAATTGTTCCAGTCACAGGCAGCAGAGTACTGGAGCGAAAGGCGGCCAAATGATGTGTTGGCTTTAGGGATGATCAGTGAGATACACCTGCTGGAGCGCGTGCTACGGATGGGTGTTGCCATCGTGACCAGTGAACTGAGATAAGGCGGAGCTTTGCCTAGCATGGCCTTGTAGATGACCTGGAGCCAGTGGGTCTGGCGACGAATATGTAGTGAGGGCCAGCCGACTAGAGCATACAAGTCGCAGTGGTGGGTGGTATAAGGTGCTTTAGTGACAAAACGGATGGCACTGTGATAGACTGCATCCAGTTTGCTGAGTAGAGTGTTGGAAGCCATTTTGTAGATGACATCGCCGAAGTCGAGGATCGGTAGGATAGTCAGTTTTACTAGGGTAAGCTTGGCAGCGTGAGTGAAGGAGGCTTTGTTGCGGAATAGAAAGCCGACTCTTGATTTGATTTTCGATTGGAGATGTTTGATGTGGGTCTGGAAGGAGAGTTTGCAGTCTAGCCAGACACCTAGGTACTTATAGATGTCCACATATTCAAGGTCGGAACCATCCAGGGTGGTGATGCTAGTCGGGCATGCGGGTGCAGACAGCGATCGGTTGAAAAGCATGCATTTGGTTTTACTCGCGTTTAAGAGCAGTTGGAGGCCACGGAAGGAGTGCTGTATGGCATTGAAGCTCGTTTGGAGGTTAGATAGCACAGTGTCCAATGACGGGCCGAAAGTATATAGAATGGTGTCGTCTGCGTAGAGGTGGATCAGGGAATCGCCCGCAGCAAGAGCAACATCATTGATATACACAGAGAAAAGAGTCGGCCCGAGAATTGAACCCTGTGGCACCCCCATAGAGACTACCAGAGGACCGGACAGCATGCCCTCCGATTTGACACACTGAACTCTGTCTGCAAAGTAATTGGTGAACCAGGCAAGGCAGTCATCCGAAAAACCGAGGCTGTTGAGTCTGCCGATAAGAATATGGTGATTGACAGAGTCGAAAGCCTTGGCGAGGTCGATGAAGACGGCTGCACAGTACTGTCTTTTATCGATGGCGGTTATGATATCGTTTAGTACCTTGAGTGTGGCTGAGGTGCACCCGTGACCGGCTCGGAAACCAGATTGCACAGCGGAGAAGGTACGGTGGGATTCGAGATGGTCAGTGACCTGTTTGTTGACTTGGCTTTCGAAGACCTTAGATAGGCAGGGCAGGATGGATATAGGTCTGTAACAGTTTGGGTCCAGGGTGTCTCCCCTTTGAAGAGGGGGATGACTGCGGCAGCTTTCCAATCCTTGGGGATCTCAGACGATATGAGAGGTTGAACAGGCTGGTAATAGGGGTTGCGACAATGGCGGCAGATAGTTTCAGAAATAGCGGGTCCAGATTGTCAAGCCCAGCTGATTTGTACGGGTCCAGGTTTTGCAGCTCTTTCAGAACATCTGCTATCTGGATTTGGGTAAAGGAGAACCTGGAGAGGCTTGGGTGAGGAGCTACGGGGGGGCGGAGCTGTTGACCGAGGTTGGAGTAGCCAGGCGGAAGGCATGACCAGCCGTTGAGAAGTGCTTATTGAAGTTTTCGATAATCATGGATTTATCGGTGGAGACCGTGTTTCCTAGCCTCAGTGCAGTGGGCAGCTGGGAGGAGGTGCTCTTGTTCTCCATGGACTTCACAGTGTCCCAGAACTTTTTGGAGTTGGAGCTACAGGATGCAAACTTCTGCCTGAAGAAGCTGGCCTTAGCTTTCCTGACTGACTGCGTGTATTGGTTCCTGACTTCCCTGAACAGTTGCATATCACGGGGATATTCGATGCTATTGCAGTCCGCCACAGGATGTTTTTGTGCTGGTCGAGGGCAGTCAGGTCTGGAGTGAACCAAGGGCTGTATCTGTTCTTGGTTCTGCATTTTTTGAACGGAGCATGCTTATCTAAAATGGTGAGGAAGTTACTTTTAAAGAATGACCATGCATCCTCAACTGACGGGATGAGGTCAATGTCCTTCCAGGATACCCGGGCCAGGTCGATTAGAAAGGCCTGCTCACAGAAGTGTTTTAGGAGCGTTTGACAGTGATGAGGGGTGGTCGTTTGACTGCGGCTCCGTGGCGGATACAGGCGATGAGGCAGTGATCGCTGAGATCCTGGTTGAAGACAGCAGAGGTATATTTGGAGGGCCAGTTGGTCAGGATGACGTCTATGAGGGTGCCCTTGTTTACAGAGTTAGGGTTGTACCTGGTGGGTTCCTTGATGATTTGAGTGAGATTGAGGGCATCTAGCTTAGATTGTAGGACTGCCGGGGTGTTAAGCATATCCCAGTTTAGGTCACCTAACAGAACGAACTCTGAAGCTAGATGGGGGGCGATCAATTCACAAATGGTGTCCAGGGCACAGCTGGGAGCTGAGGGGGGTCGGTAGCAGGCGGCAACAGTGAGAGACTTGTTTCTGGAGAGAGTAATTTTCAAAATTAGTAGTTCAAACTGTTTGGGTATGGACCTGGAAAGTATGACATTACTTTGCAGGCTATCTCTGCAGTAGACTGTGACTCCGCCCCCTTTGGCAGTTCTATCTTGACGGAAGATGTTATAGTTGGGTATGGAAATCTCTGAATTTTTGGTGGCCTTCCTGAGCCAGGATTCAGACACGGCAAGGACATCAGGGTTAGCAGAGTGTGCTAAAGCAGTGAGTAAAACAAACTTAGGGAGGAGGCTTCTGATGTTGACATGCATAAAACCAAGACTTTTTCGATCACAGAAGTCAACAAATGAGGGTACCTGGGGACATGCGGGGCCTGGGTTTACCTCCACATCACCCGCGGAACAGAGAAGGAGTAGTATGAGGGTGCGGCTAAAGGCTATCAAAACTGGTCGCCTAGAGCGTTGGGGGCAGAGGATAAGAGGAGCAGGTTTCTGGGCATATTCAGGGCATAATGCGCAGACAGGGGTATGGTGGGGTGCGGGTACAGCGGAGGTAAGCCCAGGCACTGGGTGATGATGAGAGAGGTTGTATCTCTGGACATGCTGGTTGTAATGGGTGATGTCACCGCATGTGTGGGGGGTGGGACAAGGGAGGTAACAGGGGTATGCAGAGTGGATCTAGGGGCTCCATTGTAAACTAAAACAATGATAACTAACCTGAACAACAGTATACAAGGCATATTGACATTTGAGAGAGACATACAGCGAGGCATACAGTAGTCACAGGTGTTGATTTGAGAAAGCTAGCTAAAAACAGTGGGCGAGGCTAATCAGCTAGCACAACAAACAGCAGGTGTTAATGGTGAGGTCCACACTGGTGCAACAACAGTGCTCTTTTCGCGAATGCACTTGTTAAATCACCACCCGTTTGGCGAAGTAGGCTGTGATTCGATGATAAATTAAAAGGCACCGCATCGATTATATGCAAATGCAGGACAAGCTAGATAAACTAGTAATATCATCAACCATGTGTAGTTAACTAGTGATTTTATGTTAAGATTCGTTTAATGCTAGCTAGCAACTTACCGTGGCTCCTTGCTGCCCTCGCGTAACAGGCGGTCAGCCTGCCACGCAGTCTCCTCGTGGAGTGCAATGTAATCGGCCATAATCTGTGTCCGAAAATGCAGATTACCGATTGTTATGATAACTTGAAATCGGCCATTCCGATTATTTGGTCGACCTCTAATCATGACACCACTTTTGAGGTCTGGGAAAAATTAAATACATTTTCATCTGTGGATTTAACTACCTTTTTAATTAAACTGTGCACCAGCCTGGGACAGTGTCTGTAGCCCTCGTGACTGCAGAGTTAGCTAAACAAAATGGCCGCTGGATTGATGTAAATAATCACGATGTCATTCCGCCAGGTAGACAGACACTACTCTGTAGTTAACATGTAATAGAGAAGGTTTCTGGGAAAGCCTTTTCATCTACCAGAAGGTTATCATTAACATCATCGCTAACGGCTACACACATTGGTAGACAGAAAGCACACAGACGGGCATTCCTGTGCCATTGCCTTTTCGGGAGGGAGGGGGAGAGGGGGAGGGAGGGAGAGAGGGGGAATGGCAGGGGGGAGAGGAGTGCGGGAGGAGAGGAAGAGAGCGAGGGGGAGAGGAAGAGGGAGGGAGAATCCCTGATGCATTTTGAAGTTCAACATTTAGTTTTAATATCTGGATTCCATGATTCTGTCTGTGTTCTCCCCATTGCAGATCTATAGGGCCCTAGTTGGTTCATTGATGGGTTGGTTGATTAAGTGGTGGGTTGATTGGGTTGATTGATTGATTAAGTGGTGGGTTGATTGATGGGTTGGTTGATTAAGTGGTGGGTTGATTGGGTTGATTGATTGATTAAGTGGTGGGTTCATTGATGGGTTGGTTGATTGATTGAGTGGTGTGTTGATGGGTTGATTGATTAAGTGGTGGGTTGATTGGGTTGATTGATTGATTGAGTGGTGTGTTGATGGGTTGATTGATTAAGTGGTGGGTTGATTGGGTTGATTGATTGATTGAGTGGTGTGTTGATGGGTTGGTTGATTGATTGATTGAGTGGTGTGTTGATGGGTTGGTTGATTGATTGAGTGGTGGGTTGATGGGTTGATTGATTAAGTGGTGGGTTGATTGATGGGTTGGTTGATTGATTGAGTGGTGGGTTGATTGATGGGTTGATTGATGGGTTGGTTGATTGATTGAGTGGTGGGTTGATTGATGGGTTGATTGATGGGTTGGTTGATTGATGGGTTGATTGATGGGTTGATTGATTGATTAAGTGGTGGGTTCATTGATTGGTTGGTTGGTTGATTGATTGATTGAGTGGTGGGTTGGTAATAGGTTTATTGTGTTGCAGTACCTGTTGAAGGTGCTGCTGAAGACACTGTGGAAACATCAATTCTCATGGCCCTTCCAGGCTCCCGTAGATGCCATCAAACTCGGCCTGCCTGTAAGTAGTGTGTATGGGGGGGGGGGATCACTTCTCATCGCCCCTCCAGGCTCCCGTAGAGCGGGAGAGAGATGGAGGTGAGAGGGAGACATGGGGGTGAGAGAGTTGAGGGAGAGAGACTTTCTTTCCCTCTCTATCTCTCCATCCCTCTCTCCTCCATCCCTCTCTCCTCCCTCTAACCCCTATCTCCTCGCTCCCTCCCTTCCTCTGTCCTCCCTCTCTCCCCCTTCCTCTGTCCTCCCTCTCTCCCTCTCCCCCCCTTCCTCTGTCCTCCCTCTATCTCCTTTCCTCTGTCCTCCCTCTCTCTCTCTCTCCTCCCTCCCCCACCTTCCTCTCTCTACCTCTTTCCCTCTCTCTCCCTCTCCCCCCCTTCATCTGTCCTCCCTCTCTCTCTCCTCCCTCTCTCTCCCTCTTTCCCTCTATCTCCCTCTCCCCCCTTCCTCTGTCCCTCTCTCTCTCTCTCCTCCCTCCCCCACCTCCCTCTCTCTCCCTTTCCCTCTCTCTCCCTCTCCCCCCTTCCTCTGTCCTCCCCTCTCTCTCTCTCTCTCCTCCCCACCTCCCTCTCTCTCCCTCTTTCCCTCTCTCTCCCTCTCCCCCCTTCCTCTGTCCTCCCTCTATCTCCTTTCCTCTGTCCTACCTCTCTCTCTCCTCCCCTCCCTCTCTCTCCCTCTTTCCGTCTCTCTCTCCCTCTCCCCCCCCTTCCTCTGTCCTCCTCCCCTCTCCAGGATTACTATCAGATCATCAAGGTTCCTATGGACATGGGGACCATCAAGAAGAGACTGGAGAACAGCTACTATTGGAACGCCCAGGAATGTATACAGGACTTCAACACCATGTTCACCAACTGTTACATCTACAACAAGGTACAGTACACACACACACAGACAGAAATCTGATAGTAGGGCTAGGGTTAACTGACGTGTGTGTGTGTGTGTGTGTGTGTGTGTGTGTGTGTGTGTGTGTGTGTGTGTGTGTGTGTGTGTGTGTGTGTGTGTGTGTGTGTGTGTGTGTGTGTGTGTGTGTGTGTGTGTGTGTGCAGCCTGGTGATGACATAGTGTTGATGGCAGAGTCTCTGGAGAAGATGTTTCTTCAGAAGATCTCTGAGATGCCCCAAGAGGAGACTGAGATCCCCATGGTTACCAAGGGGCGGAGGGCGGGGCAGAGAGAAGCAGGTATGGTGTAGGGAGAGTGGCTTTTAGTTCCAACGGTCTGATTTGTTCTGATGGAGGGATTCAGATCACTGTTGTCATGGAGGGATTCAGATCACTGTTGTCATTACTGATGGAGGGATTCAGATCACTGTTGTCATTACTGATGGAGGGATTCAGATCACTGTTGTCATGGAGGGATTCAGATCACTGTTGTCATTACTGATGGAGGGATTCAGATCACTGTTGTCATTACTGATGGAGGGTTCAGATCACTGTTGTCATGGAGGGATTCAGATCACTGTTGTCATGGAGGGATTCAGATCACTGTTGTCATGGAGGGATTCAGATCACTGTTGTCATTACTGATGGAGGGTTCAGATCACTGTTGTCATTACTGATGGAGGGATTCAGATCACTGTTGTCATTACTGATGGAGGGATTCAGATCACTGTTGTCATTACTGATGGAGGGTTCAGATCACTGTTGTCATGGAGGGATTCAGATCACTGTTGTCATGGAGGGATTCAGATCACTGTTGTCATGGAGGGATTCAGATCACTGTTGTCATTACTGATGGAGGGTTCAGATCACTGTTGTCATGGAGGGATTCAGATCACTGTTGTCATGGAGGGATTCAGATCACTGTTGTCATTACTGATGGAGGGATTCAGATCACTGTTGTCATGGAGGGATTCAGATCACTGTTGTCATTACTGATGGAGGGATTCAGATCACTGTTGTCATGGAGGGATTCAGATCACTGTTGTCATTACTGATGGAGGGATTCAGATCACTGTTGTCATGGAGGGATTCAGATCACTGTTGTCATTACTGATGGAGGGATTCAGATCACTGTTGTCATTACCGATGGAGGGTTCAGATCACTGTTGTCATGGAGGGATTCAGATCACTGTTGTCATGGAGGGATTCAGATCACTGTTGTCATTACTGATGGAGGGATTCAGATCACTGTTGTCATTACTGATGGAGGGATTCAGATCACTGTTGTCATTACCGATGGAGGGTTCAGATCACTGTTGTCATGGAGGGATTCAGATCACTGTTGTCATGGAGGGATTCAGATCACTGTTGTCATTACTGATGGAGAATTCAGATCACTGTTGTCATTACTGATGGAGGGTTCAGATCACTGTTGTCATTACTGATGGAAGGATTCAGACCACTGTTGTCATTACTGATGGAGGGATTCAGATCACTGTTGTCATTACTGATGGAGTGCTTTCTCTTCTCTCCTCTTCTGTTCCTTTCTTCTCTTCGCCTCTCTGTTGCTTATTCTCTCATATATTTTACTCTGGGTGGACTTCCATCCCCCCTCTCTCTCTCTCTTTCCATCCCCCCTCTCTCTCTCTCTTTCCATCCCCCCTCTCTCTCTCTCTTTCCATCCCCCCTCTCCCTCTCCCTTTCCATCCCCCTCTCTCTCTCTCTTTCATCCCCCCTCTCTCTCTCTTTCCATCCCCCCTCTCTCTCTCTCTTTCCATCCCCCCTCTCTCTCTCTTTCCATCCCCCTCTCTCTCTCTTCCATCCCCCTCTCTCTCTCTCTTTCCATGCCCCCCTCTCTCTCTCTTTCCATGCCCCCTCTCTCTCTCTCTTTCCATCCCCCTCTCTCTCTTTCCACCCCCTCTCTCTCTTTCCATCCCCCCTCTCTCTCTTTCCACCCCCCTCTCTCTCTTTCCACCCCCTCTCTCTCTTTCCACCCCCTCTCTCTCTCTTTCATCCCCCCTCTCTCTCTCTTTCCACACCCCTCTCTCTTTCCACCCCCTTCTCTCTTTCCACACCCCTGTCTCTCTCTACCCCCTGTCTCTCTCTACCCCCCCGTCTCTCTCTTTCCACCCCCTGTCTCTCTACCCCCTCTCTCTCTACCCCCCTGTCTCTCTCTACCCCCTGTCTCTCTCCACCCCCTCTCTCCTCCTCTCCAGGTCTCCTGTCTAAGTCTGACTCCGGCCAGGACTCATCTCCCTCCTCCACCCCCCACACCCGAGGTTTCTCCTCCCCGTCGCCGGGCCCTCAGACTCGGGGTCTCCCGTATCCCAGGGGCCCCCCACCCTCCCCCTCGCCCTCCCCCTCAGACCCAGCCCCCTCGCGTTCCCCCCCACCCCTCCCTCCCACGCCCCCAGCTGGGACCACCCTTCCCAATCAGCCCTCTGGATGTCCTGGCCCAGGGCCTCACCTCCGTACCCCACCACCCCCAGCCCACCCAGGCCTTCACCCTGCTGCCCCAACCATTCCCCAGAGCATCGCACCCCCAGCTAAGGTGAGGAGACCAGAGGGAGAAAAGAAGGGGTGTCATTCATTGCCCCTGAACAGGCAGTTAACCCACTGTTCCTAGGCCGTCATTGAAAATAAGAATTTGTTCTTAACTGAATTGCCTAGTAAAATAAACGTAAAATAAAAAATTAAAATTAAATGCCCTGAGATGTCCCCACGTACCGTCATTATCTTCCTGGTAGTTGAATATCTCTTCATTCCCTGAAATGTTCCCACTTACCGTCATTATCTTCCTGGTAAGTCGCTCTGGATAAGAGCTTCTGCTAAATGACTTAAATGTAAATGTAAATGGTAGTTGAATATCTCTTCATTCCCTGAGATGTCCCCACGTACCATCATTATCTTTCTGGTAGTTGAATATCTCTTCATTCCCTGAGATGTCCCCACGTACTGTCATTATCTTCCTGGTAGTTGAATATCTCTTCATTCATTATCTTTCTGGTAGTTGAATGTCTCTTCATTCCCTGAGATGTCCCCACGTACCGTCATTATCTTCCTGGTAGTTGAATCTTCATTCCCTGAGATGTTCTTCATTCTTCCTGTAGTTGAATATCTCTTCATGAGATGTCCCACGTACCGTCATTATCTTCCTGGTAGTTGAATATCTCTTCATTCCCTGAGATGTCCCCACGTACCGTCATTATCTTCCTGGTAGTTGAATATCTCTTCATTCCCTGAGATGTCCCCACGTACCGTCATTATCTTCCTGGTAGTTGAATATCTCTTCATTCCCTGAGATGTGACCGTCATTATCTTCCTGGTAGTTGAATATCTCTTCATTCCCTGAGATGTCCCCACGTACCGTCATTATCTTCCTGGTAGTTGAATATCTCTTCATTCCCTGAGATGTCCCCACGTACCGTCATTATCTTCCTTGTAGTTGAATATCTCTTCATTCCCTGAGATGTCCCCACGTACCGTCATTATCTTCCTGGTAGTTGAATATCTCTTCATTCCCTGAGATGTCCCCACCCCTCATTATCTTCCTGGTAGTTGAATATCTCTTCATTTATCTTCATTATCTTCCTGGTAGTTGAATATCTCTTCATTCCCTGAGATGTCCCCACGTACCGTCATTATCTTCCTGGTAGTTGAATATCTCTTCATTCCCCCTGTCATTATCTTCCTGGTAGTTGAATATCTCTTCATTCCCTGAGATGTCCCCACGTACCGTCATTATCTTCCTGGTAGTTGAATATCTCT
>NW_025748925.1:0-27500 GCF_021184085.1 Oncorhynchus gorbuscha
ATAAAGTCTATAGAGAATCACCTTTAGTAATGGACCATAAAGTCTAATAGAATCACCTTTAGTAACGGACCATAAAGTCACCTTTAGTAACGGACCAGAACCGAGCCCACTAGATTGTAACGCTCGTCCTCTTCTTCTGACGAAGAGTAGCAAGGATCGGACCAAAGCGCAGCGTGGTACGTGTTCATGACGATATTTATATTCAACTCAGAACACTAAAACAAAAATAACAACGAGAACGAAAGCGAAACGAAACAGTCCCGTCTGGTGACGAAGCACAAGTGGGAAAAGGCTACCTAAGTATGATTCTCAATCAGAGACAACGAACGACACCTGCCTCTGATTGAGAACCATACCAGGCCAAACGCAAACACACAATATAGAAAACGGAACATAGACAGACCCACCCAACTCACGCCCTGACCATACTAAAACAAAGACAAATCAAAGGAACTAAGGTCAGAACGTGACATAGATGTGCTTTTGCCAGTCAAAGAATATTGACAGAATATTAGGGACTGGAGTAGCCTAGTGGTTGAGGTGGGGAGCAGGTAGCCTAGTGGTTGGTGGGGGGGGGCAGGTAAGCCTGAGCGGTTGGTGAGGGACAGAGCAGCCTAGTGGTTGGTGGAGGAGGGGGCAGGTTGCCCTAGTGGTTGGTGGGGTGGGAGAACAGGTTGCCTAGTGGTTAGTGGGGGCAGGGCGCCTGAGTGGTGGTTGGTGGGGGGGGGCAGGGTAGCCCTAGTGGTTGGTGGGGGGCAGGTAGCCTAGTGGTTGGTGGGGGGCAGGTAGCCTAGTGGTTGAGGTGGGGGGCAGGTAGCCTAGTGGTTAGTGGGGGGCAAGTAGCCTGCGTGGTTAGTGGGGGGCAGGTAGCCTAGTGGTTGGGGGGGGCAGGTAGCTAGTGGTTAGAATGTAGAGGTGGCAGGGTAGCCTAGTGGTTGGTGGGTGGGGCAGGTTGCCTAGTGGTTAGACTGTTGGACTAGTAACCGAATGGTTTGCAAGTTCAACTCCCCAGCTGACAAGGTACCTGCCGATTCTGCCCCTGAACAAGGCAGTTAACCAACTGTTCTAGGCCGTTATTGAAAATAAGAATTTTGTTCTTAACTGACTAGCCTGGTTAAATAAATCATCTTTCTTATTATTCGATGAGTTAGCAGGAGATTACTTAACCGCCTATCATTTCCAGTCAGAATATAAATTGGGAGGGAGGAGGCAAAAAAGTATTCAGACCCATGACTTTTCCCACATTTTGTTACGCTACAGCCTTAATCTAAACCGGATTAAAGATTTGTTTTATAGCCTCAGCAGACTACGCACAATACCCCATAATGCAATGCAGTGCCTTAAATGCGGCGCCACTGGGAGGCCCTGTTTGATACCATTCCATTGCTATGAGCCGTCCTCCCCAATTAGGTGCCACCAGCCTGTGCTCTCCATCAAACTATAACCCCATCTGTAAAATATCGCGTTTTTTCAATCTTTGCTTTTAGGACAAAACTAGACAAAGTTATATAACATAAATATTGTTCTTGTTTACCTCATGTTGCTACAACAAAGAAAGTATTCAGAATGAAACCAGAAAAACAACTTATTTGGGAGGGACAGAATATTCCTTTTTTTGGTTGATGGGTAACATGAAAATTGTACTTGAAATGTATTCTCCTTCTGCATTTAAAATGTAATTGTCAGAGTTTATTGATCCCAACAACACGATAAAATGTCTTGCCTTTTCCCAAGCGGATAACGAAAATCTAATCTAACATTATGTCTGAGTTCTAAATGGCACCCTATTCCTGTAAAGGCCTGGTCAAAAGTAGTGCACTATGTAGGGAATAGGGTTCTAGGGCCCATAGGATTCTGGTCAAAAGTAGTGCACTATGTAGGGAATAGGGTTCTAGGGCCCATAGGATTCTGGTCAATAGTAGTGCACTATGTAGGGAATAGGGTTCTAGGGCCCATAGGATTCTGGTTCAAAAGTAGTGCACTATGTAGAGAATAGGGTTCTAGGGCCCATAGGATTCTGGTCAAAAGTAGTGCACTAAGTAGAGAATAGGGTTCTAGGGCCCATAGGATTCTGGTCAAAAGTAGTGCACTATGTAGGGAATAGGGTTCTAGGGCCCATAGGATTCTGGTTAAAAGTAGTGCACTATGTAGGGAATAGGGTTCTAGGGCCCATATGATTCTGGTCAAATTAGTGCACTATGTAGAGAATAGGGTTCTAGGGCCCATAGGATTCTGGTCAAAAGTAGTGCACTATGTAGGGAATAGGGTTCTAGGGCCCATAGGATTCTGGTCAAAAAAGTAGTGCACTATGTAGGGAATAGGGTTCTAGGGCCCATATGATTCTGGTCAAAAGTAGTGCACTATGTAGGGAATAGGGTTCTAGGGCCCATAGGATTCTGGTAAAAGTAGTGCACTATGTAGGGAATAGGGTTCTAGGGCCCATAGGATTCTGGTAAAAGTAGTGCACTATGTAGGGAATAGGGTTCTAGGGCCCATAGGATTCTGGTCAAAAGTAGTGCACTATGTAGAGAATAGGGTTCTAGGGCCCATAGGATTCTGGTCAAAAGTAGTGCACTATGTAGGGAATAGGGTTCTAGGGCCCATAGGATTCTGGTAAAAGTAGTGCACTATGTAGGGAATAGGGTTCTAGGGCCCATAGGATTCTGGTCAAAAGTAGTGCACTATGTAGGGAATAGGGTTCTAGGGCCCATAGGATTCTGGTTAAAAGTAGTGCACTATATAGGGAATAGGGTTCTAGGGACCCATGTCAGTAGTGCACTCCTGAATCAGACAGACAGACAGACAGACAGACTAGACAGACAGAGGGTTCAGACAGACAGACAGACAGACAGACAGACAGACATTAGTGCAGACTAGTAGACAGACAATAGACAGGACAGACAGGACAGATTCAGTTACAGATGTAGACAGAAGAACAGACAGACAGACAGACAGACAGACAGACAGACAGACAGACAGACATTTTATGGACAAACAAACTTCGACAAGATAACGATATCCCACTTTGATTGGAATTGCAGAACAGAAAATACGAGAATTGATGATGAGAGAACATGATGACAGAAGGAGAGAACATGATGACAGAAGGAGAGAACATGATGACAGAAGGAGAGAACATGATGACAGAAGGAGAGAACATGATGACAGGAGGAGAGAACATGATGACAGAAGGAGAGAACATGATGACAGAAGGAGAGAACATGATGACAGAAGGAGAGAACATGATGACAGGAGGAGAGAACATGATGACAGAAGGAGAGAACATGATGACAGAAGGAGAGAACATGATGAATGTATAACAGAAGGAGAGAACATGATGACAGAAGGAGAGAACATGATGACAGAAGGAGAGAACATGATGACAGAAGGAGAGAACATGATGAATGTATAACAGAAGGAGAGAACATGATGACAGAAGGAGAGAACATGATGACAGAAGGAGAGAACATGATGAATGTATAACAGAAGGAGAGAACATGATGACAGAAGGAGAGAACATGATGACAGAAGGAGAGAACATGATGAATGTCTAACAGAAGGAGAGAACATGATGACAGAAGGAGAGAACATGATGACAGAAGGAGAGAACATGATGACAGAAGGAGAGAACATGATGACAGAAGGAGAGAACATGATGACAGAAGGAGAGAACATGATGACAGAAGGAGAGAACATGATGACAGAAGGAGAGAACATAATGACAGAAGGAGACAACATGATGACAGAAGGAGAGAACATAATGACAGAAGGAGAGAACATGATGACAGAAGGAGAGAACATGATGACAGAAGGAGAGAACATGATGAATGTATAACAGAAGGAGAGAACATGATGACAGAAGGAGAGAACATAATGACAGAAGGAGAGAACATGATGACAGAAGGAGAGAACATAATGACAGAAGGAGAGAACATGATGAATGTATAACAGAAGGAGAGAACATGATGACAGAAGGAGAGAACATAATGACAGAAGGAGAGAACATGATGACAGAAGGAGAGAACATGATGACAGAAGGAGAGAACATGATGACAGAAGGAGAGAACATGATGAATGTATAACAGAAGGAGAGAACATGATGACAGAAGGAGAGAACATGATGACAGAAGGAGAGAACATGATGACAGAAGGAGAGAACATGATGACAGAAGGAGAGAACATGATGACAGAAGGAGAGAACATGATGACAGAAGGAGAGAACATGATGACAGAAGGAGAGAACATAATGACAGAAGGAGACAACATGATGACAGAAGGAGAGAACATAATGACAGAAGGAGAGAACATGATGACAGAAGGAGAGAACATGATGACAGAAGGAGAGAACATGATGATAGAAGGAGAGAACATGATGACAGAAGGAGAGAACATAATGACAGAAGGAGAGAACATGATGACAGAAGGAGAGAACATGATGACAGAAGGAGAGAACATAATGACAGAAGGAGAGAACATGATGACAGAAGGAGAGAACATGATGACAGAAGGAGAGAACATGATGACAGAAGGAGAGAACATGATGACAGAAGGAGAGAACATGATGACAGAAGGAGAGAACATGATGACAGAAGGAGAGAACATAATGACAGAAGGAGACAACATGATGACAGAAGGAGAGAACATGATGACAGAAGGAGAGAACATGATGACAGAAGGAGAGAACATGATGACAGAAGGAGAGAACATGATGAATGTATAACAGAAGGAGAGAACATGATGACAGAAGGAGAGAACATGATGACAGAAGGAGAGAACATGATGACAGAAGGAGAGAACATGATGACAGAAGGAGAGAACATGATGACAGAAGGAGAGAACATGATGACAGAAGGAGAGAACATGATGACAGAAGGAGAGAACATGATGACAGAAGGAGAGAACATGATGACAGAAGGAGAGAACATGATGAATGTATAACAGAAGGAGAGAACATAATGACAGAAGGAGAGAACATGATGAATGTATAACAGAAGGAGAGAACATAATGACAGAAGGAGAGAACATAATGACAGAAGGAGAGAACATGATGAATGTATAACAGAAGGAGAGAACATGATGACAGAAGGAGAGAACATGATGACAGAAGGAGAGAACATGATGACAGAAGGAGAGAACATGATGACAGAAGGAGAGAACATGATGACAGAAGGAGAGAACATGATGACAGAAGGAGAGAACATGATGAATGTATAACAGAAGGAGAGAACATGATGAATGTATAACAGAAGGAGAGAACATGATGACAGAAGGAGAGAACATGATGACAGAAGGAGAGAACATGATGAATGTATAACAGAAGGAGAGAACATGATGAATGTATAACAGAAGGAGAGAACATGATGACAGAAGGAGAGAACATGATGACAGAAGGAGAGAACATGATGACAGAAGGAGAGAACATGATGACAGAAGGAGAGAACATGATGACAGAAGGAGAGAACATGATGAATGTATAACAGAAGGAGAGAACATGATGACAGAAGGAGAGAACATGATGACAGAAGGAGAGAACATGATGACAGAAGGAGAGAACATGATGAATGTATAACAGAAGGAGAGAACATGATGACAGAAGGAGAGAACATGATGACAGAAGGAGAGAACATGATGAATGTATAACAGAAGGAGAGAACATGATGACAGAAGGAGAGAACATGATGACAGAAGGAGAGAACATGATGACAGAAGGAGAGAACATGATGACAGAAGGAGAGAACATGATGACAGAAGGAGAGAACATGATGACAGAAGGAGAGAACATGATGACAGAAGGAGAGAACATGATGAATGTATAACAGAAGGAGAGAACATGATGACAGAAGGAGAGAACATGATGACAGAAGGGAGAGAACATGATGACAGAAGGAGAGAACATGATGACAGAAGGAGAGAACATGATGACAGAAGGAGAGAACATGATGACAGAAGGAGAGAACATGATGAATGTATAACAGAAGGAGAGAACATGATGACAGAAGGAGAGAACATGATGACAGAAGGAGAGAACATGATGACAGAAGGAGAGAACATGATGACAGAAGGAGAGAACATGATGACAGAAGGAGAGAACATGATGACAGAAGGAGAGAACATGATGACAGAAGGAGAGAACATGATGACAGGAGGAGAGAACATGATGACAGAAGGAGAGAACATGATGACAGAAGGAGAGAACATGATGACAGAAGGAGAGAACATGATGACAGAAGGAGAGAACATAATGAATGTATAACAGAAGAGAAAATGTCTTAATTGAAAATGAGCAGAACAATCTACTGTTGGAGAATAAGTAGTATCATGGAGTCACCAGACTCTAGACAGAACGAAAACATTTACTTAACGAGATGATTTTGTTGAAGTCAAGGTTGCGTACGATACACGGTTGGATCGAATAGTAAAATGGACTTTTACACCAGCTTCCATTAATGACTTAACTCTTCTCTATCGTTAGATGTCTGTAGTACAACACACACACACACACACACACACACACGCACACACGCACGTGCACGCGCACACGCACACACACACACACACACACACACACACACACACACACACACACACACACACACACACACACACACACACACACACACACACACACACACACACACACACACACACACACACACACACACCACATGTGTTACAAAACCCGCCAGATGAACCAACACTATTTCTCCAAGCCTTTAATGATAACCGTGAGTCGAGGAATAGTAGTCAGTAACTGCTACATTATATCCATCGATTCCATCCGGGCTTCCATTTTCTTGAAAAAGCTCGGGCCAAAATGACTTGTGGGTGTTCGGGAACGGAGCGCAGCGCTTCAAAAACAGACTCCTTTGACATGAGTCCCAAATAGCACCTTATTCCCTACTTGGTGCACTACTTACGACCAAAACCCTATGGGGGAAAATAGGGTGTTATTCGGGACGGAGCCCCTGCTGTAGCCTACACCTAAGGCAATCAATCGCCCTTAATCCAAAACCAATTTACTCTGCCTGAAGAGTAAAAATATCTTTAATCTCCTGCCTGACAATCCGTGATTGCTGTCTTGGCATCAGTTGACAGTCAAATGGTTACCGCTTTAGAATAGAGGCATTCTTTCTATGAGATTTAGCCAGTTGCTATTTTATAGATATGCATGGATGGGCAAGGTAATAGCTATGTAATAGTGATTTTTTTCTCTTCACTCATGAGGTGAAATTCCCTTCCAAAAAGTTTTTTCTACGTCTAATCCTCTTCTGTTCTTTATTTACCGATGTAGTGAAGAAGAAGAAGGAAACGTTGTGGAAGATTATGGGTTTTTTAAAATGGAGGTTTTAATTAAATATATGGAGATCTGAAAGGAGGTCTTTAATTAAATATATGGAGATCTGAAAGGAGGTTTTAATTAAATATATGGAGATCTGAAAGGAGGTCTTTAATTAAATATATGGAGATCTGAAAGGAAACATGGGAAGGGTAAAGTGAAAACATCGTCTCTCCACCTCGTCTTTCACGTCTCTCCACCTTGTCTCTCCACCTCGTCTCTCCACCTCGTCTCTCCACCTCGTCTTTCACGTCTCTCCACCTCGTCTCTCCACCTCGTCTCTCCACCTCGTCTTTCCACCTCGTCTCTCCACCTCGTCTCTCCACCTTGTCTCTCCACCTCGTCTTTCACGTCTCTCCACCTCGTCTCTCCACCTCGTCTCTCACCTCGTCTCCACCTCGTCTCTCCACCTCGTCTCTCCACCTCGTCTTTCACCTCTTCCCTCCACCTCGTCTCTTCACCTCGTCTCTCCACCTCGTCTTTCACCTCTTCTCTCCACCTCGTCTCTTCACCTTGTCTCTCCACCTCGTCTTTCCTCCTCTCCACCTCGTCTTTCAGGTCTCTCCACCTCGTTTCTTTCTCCACCCTCGTCTCTCCACCTCGTCTTTCACGTCTCTCCACCTCGTCTTTCACGTCTCTCCACCTCGTCTCTCCACCTCGTCTCTCCATCTCGTTTCTCCACCTCATCTCTCCACCTCGTCTTTCACGTCTCTCCACCTCGTCTCTCCTCGTCTTTCAGGTCTCTCCACCTCGTCTTTCCACCTCGTCTCTCCACCTCGTCTCTCACGTCTCTCCACCTCGTCTTTCACGTCTCTCCACCTCGACTGTCACATCTCTCCTGCTCCAAAGCCCTCGGTTCTGAAACAGGGATGGACTGTCGCGTTTCTCCTGCTCCAAAGCCCTCGGTTCTGAAACAGGGATGGACTGTCGCGTTTCTCCTGCTCCAAAGCCCTCGGTTCTGAAACAGGGATCAACTGATATTTATTTATTATTTCTCTGAGTCATCGGTTGTACACAGGGAGTTCATCTGAGTCTCAAATGTACCTTATACTCTCTATAATGCTCTGCTTTTCACCATGGCCCATAGGACTCTATATGTTCTAAGATCACCATGCGCAACGCCAAGCGTCAGCTGGAGGGTGTAAAGCTTGCCGCCATTGGACTCTGGAGGGGTCGAAATGTGTTCTCTGGAGTGATGAATCACGCTTCACCATCTGGCTGCACGACAGACGAATCTGGGTTTGGCGAATGCCAGGAGAACGCTACCTGCCCCAATGCATAGTGCCAACTGTAAGGTTTGGTGAAGGAGGAATAATGTTCTTGGGCTGTTTTTTTGTGGTTCTAGCTAGGCCCCTTAGTTCCAGTGAAGGGAAATCTTCACGCTACAGCTTACAATTACATTCTAGACGATTCTGTGCTTCCATCTTTGTGGCAACAGTTTGGGGAAGGTCCTTTCCTGTTTCAGCATGGCAATGTCCATGTGCACGAAGTGAGGTCCATACAGAAATGGTTTGTCGAGATCGACGTCGAAGAACTTGACTGGCCAGCACAGAGCCCTGACCTCAACCCCATCGAACACCTTTGGGATGAATTGGAACACTGACTGCGAGCCAGTCCTAACCACCCAACATCAGTACCTGACCTCACTAACACTCCTGTGGCTGAATGGAAGCAAGTCCCCCTGCAGCAATGTTCCAACATCTAGTGGAAAGCCTTCCCAGAAGAGTGGAGGCTGTTATAGCAGCAATGTTTCAACATCTAGTGGAAAGCCTTCCCAGAAGAGTGGAGGCTGCTATAGCAGCAATGTTCCAACATCTAGTGGAAAGCCTTCCCAGAAGAGTGGAGGCTGTTATACCAGCAATGTTCCAACATCGAGTAGAAAGCCTTCCCAGAAGAGTGGAGGCTGTTATACCAGCAATGTTCCAACATCTAGTGGAAAGCCTTCAACTCGATATTAATGCACATGATTTTGGAATGAGATGATTGATGAGGAGGTGTCCACATACTTATGGTCATGTAGTGTATCAGATGTACCAATACAGGAGGATTGGGGTCAATTGTTTGCTATGAGGAGTTTTCAAATCATGAAGAGCATTTCAATTCACCTCCTCAATTGATATCATTTTAAACGAAATTGACCCCAAGCCTGCAAGTGTCAACTTCTTTGATTAATTTTAGGAATGGACAGCCAGAGATAGACTGGACTCTCGACAGTAGACTTCAGTCCAGTTGATCAGGCCATCAGATGTTGAAAGACTGTACAGAGACAGACTGGACTGTCAACACTAGACTTCAGTCCAGTTGATTACGCCGTCAGCTGTTGAATGTATACAGACTTGACTGTCAACACTAGACTTCAGTCCAGTTGATAACGCCATCAGCTGTTGAAAGACTGTACAGAGACAGACTGGACTGTCAACACTAATCCAGTTGATTACGCCATCAGCTGTTGAATGTATACAGACTTGACTGTCAACACTAGACTTCAGTCCAGTTGATTACGCCATCAGCTGTTGAATGTATACAGACTTGACTGTCAACACTAGACTTCAGTCCAGTTGATTACGCCATCAGCTGTTGAATGTATACAGACTGGACTGTCAACACTAGTCCAGTTGATTCGCCATCAGCTGTTGAATGTATACAGACTGGACTGTCAACACTAGTCCAGTTGATTACGCCATCAGCTGTTGACTAAACAGAGACTTGATCACAGTGTATGCTTGCCTCTCCGAACAGGCTAATGAAGAATATGACACTTTGATGTCACCTTCCTAACTTCCGAGTCCTCCAACGCACGTCAGTCACGATGGTAATGACACGCGTCTCGCTCCCCCATCCGTCTCTCTCCCATCTCCGTCTCTCTCCCATCTCCGTCTCTCTCCCATCTCTGTCTCTCTCCCATCTCCATCTCTCTCCCATCTCGTCTCTCCCATCTCCGTCTCTCCCCATCTCCGTCTCTCCCCATCTCCGTCTCCTCCCCCATCTCGTCTTCTCTCCCATCTCCGTCTCTCTCCCCCTCCGTCTCTCTCCCCCTGTCTCTCTCCCCTCCGTCTCTCCCCCCCTCCGTCTCTCTCACATCTCCGTCTCTCTCCCCCTCTGCCTCTCTCCCATCTCCGTCTCTCTCCCATCTCCGTCTCTCTCAACCTCTCTCTCTCCCATCTCCATCTCTCTCCCCCTCTGTCTCTCTCCATCTCCGTCTCTCTCCCATCTCGTCTCTCTCCCATCTCCGTCTCTCCCCTCCGTCTCTCTCCATCTCTGTCTCTCTCCCATCTCGTCTCTCCTCCCATCTCCGTCTCTCCTCAGTCTCTCCCCCTCTGTCTCTCTCCCCCCTCCGTCTCTCCCCCCTCCGTCTCCTCTCCCCCTCCGTCTCTCCCATCTCCGTCTTCCCATCTCCATCTCTCTCCCCCTCCGTCTCTCCATCCTCCGTCTCTCTCCCATCTCCGTCTCTCTCCCATCTCCATCTCTCTCCCTCCGTCTCTCTCCCCCCGTCTCTCTCCCCCTCAAGTCTCTCTCCATCTCCGTCTCTCCCCCTCCGTCCTCTCTCCCCTCTGTCTCATCCCCCTCCGTCTCTCCCCCTCCGTCTCTCTCACACATCTCCGTCTCTCTCCCCTCTGCCTCTCTCCCATCTCCGTCTCTCTCCCATCTCCGTCTCTCTCAACTCTCTCTCTCTCCCATCTCCATCTCTCTCCCCCTCTGTCTCTCTCCCATCTCCGTCTCTCTCCCATCTCGTCTCTCTCCCATCTCCGTCTCTCCCCTCCGTTCTCTCCCATCTCTGTCTCTCTCCCATCTCGTCTCTCTCCCATCTCCGTCTCTCCCCCTCGTCTCTCTCCCCCTCTGCCCTCTCCCCCTCCGTCTCTCCCCCTCCGTCTTCCCCCTCCGTCTCTCTCCCATCTCCGTCCTCTCTCCCATCTCCATCTCTCTCCCCCCTCCGTCTCTCTCCCATCTCCGCTCTCTCCCATTCCGTCTCTCTCCCATCTCCATCTCTCCCCTCCGTCTCTCTCCCCCCGTCTCTCTCCCCCTCCGTCTCTCTCCCCCCTCCGTCTCTCTCCCCCTCCATCTCTCTCCCCCTCCGTCTCTCCCATCTCCGTCTCTCTCCCCTCCGTCTCTCTCCCATCTCCTCTCTCTCCCATCTCGTCTCTCTCCCATCTCCGTCTCTCCCCCTCCGTCTCTCCCATCTCCGTCTCTCTCCCATCTGAGTCTCTCTCCCATCTCCGTCTCTCCCTCCGTCTCTCTCCCCTCTGTCTCTCTCCCCTCCGTCTCTCTCCCCTCAAGTCTCTCTCCCATCTCCCGTCTCTCTCCCATCTCCGTCTCTCTCCCCCTCCGTCTCTCTCCCATCTCCGTCTCTCTCCCCATCTCGTCTCTCTCCCATCTCCGTCTCCCCCACTCCGTCTCCTCTCCCATCTCCGTCTCTCTCCCATCTCGTCTCTCTCCATCTCCGTCTCTCCCCCGTCTCTCTCTCCCCCTCTGTCTCTCTCACATCTCCGTCTCTCTCCCCATGCGTCTCTCTCCCATCTCCGTCTCTCCATCTCAGTCTCTCTCCCATCTCGTCCTCTCCCCTCCGTCTCTCTCCCCATCTCCGTCTCTCTCCCATCTCCGTCTCTCTCTCCCCCTCCGTCTCTCTCCCCATCTCCGTCTCTCTCCCCCTCCGTCTCTCTCCCCCTCTCCGTCTCTCTCCAACTCCGTCTCTCCCCCTCCGTCTCTCTCCCATCTCCGTCTCTCTCCCCCTCCGTCTCTCTCCCCCCTCCGTCTCTCTCCTACTCCATCTCTCTCCCCCCTCCGTCTCTCTCTCCCATCTCCGTCTCTCTCCCATCTCCGTCTCTCTCCCCTCCGTCTCTCTCCCCCTCTGTCTCTCTCCCTCCGTCTCTCTCCCCCTCCGTCTCTCTCCCATCTCCGTCTCTCTCCCATCTCCGTCTCTCTCCCATCTCCGTCTCTCTCCCATCTCCGTCTCTCTCTCCCCTCTGTCTCTCCCCCTCCGTCTCTCTCCCCTTTCCGTCTCTCCTCCATCTCCGTTTTCCATCTCCGTCTCTCTCCATCTCCGTCTCTCTCCCCCTCCGTCTCTCTCCCCCTCAAGTCTCTCTCCTACTCCATCTCTCTCCCCCTCCGTTTCTCCCATCTTCGTCTCTCTCCCATCTCCGTCTTTCCCCTCCGTCTCTCTCCCCTCTGTCTCTCTCCCTCCTCCGTCTCTCTCCCCCTTTTCTCTCTCCATCTCCAAGTCTCTCCCATCTCCGTCTCTCTCCCATCTCCGTCTCTCTCCCCCTCCCGTCTCTCTCCCATCTCCGTCTCTCTCCCCCTCCCGTCTTTCCCATTCTCCGTCTCTCTCCCATCTCCGTCTCTCTCCCCCTCCGTTCTCTCCATCTCATTCTCTTTCCCCCTCCGTCTCTCCTCCGTTTTCTCTCCCAGCTTTCCGTCTCTCCCCTCCGTCTCTCCCATCTCCGTCTCTCTCCCCCTCCGTCTCTCTCCCCCCTCCGTCTCTCTCCCTACTCCATCTCTCTCCCCTCCGTCTCTCTCCCCCTCCGTCTCTCTCCCATCTCCGTCTCTCTCCCATCTCCGTCTCTCTCCCATCTCCGTCTCTCTCCCATCTCCGTCTCTCTCCCATCTCCGTCTCTCTCCCCCCTCCGTCTCTCTCCCATCTCCGTCTCTCTCCCATCTCCGTCCGTCTCTCTCCCATCTCCGTCTCTCCCCCTCCGTCTCTCTCCCATCTCCGTCTCTCTCCCATCTCCGTCTCTCTCCCATCTCCGTCTCTCTCCCCCTCCGTCTCTCTCCCATCTCCGTCTCTCTCCCATCTCCGTCTCTCTCCCCCTCTGTCTCTCCCATCTCCGTCTCTCTCCCATCTCCGTCTCTCTCCCATCTCCGTCTCTCTCCCATCTCCGTCTCTCCCCCTCCGTCTCTCCCCCTCCGTCTCTCCCCCTCCGTCTCTCCCCCTCCGTCTCTCTCCCCATCTCCGTCTCTCTCCCATCTCCGTCTCCCCCTCCGTCTCTCCCCCTCCATCTCTCCCCCTCCGTTCTCTCTCCCCCTCCGTCTTCTCATCTCCGTCTCTCTCCCCCTCCGTCTCTCCCCCTCCGTCTCCCACTCCATCTCTCTCCCCCTCCGTCTCTCTCCCATCTCCGTCTCTCCCATCTCCGTCTCTCTCCCCCTCTGTCTCCCATCTCCGTCTCCTCTCCCATCTCGTCTCTCTCCATCTCCGTCTCTCCCCCTCTGTCTCTCTCCCCCTCCCGTCTCTCTCACATTCTCAAGTCCTCTCTCCCATCTCTCGTTTCTCCCCCCTCAGTCTCTCCCCCTCTCCGTCTTTCCCTCCTCTCTCCCCCTCCGTTTTCCCCCTCGTTTTCCCATCTCCGTCTCTCTCCCATCTCTCGTCTCTCCCCCTCCGTCTCTCTCCCCCTCCGTCCTCTCTCTCCCATCTCCGTCTCTCCCATCTCCGTCTCTCTCCCATCTCCGTCCGTCTCTCTCCCATCTCCGTCTCTCCCCTCCGTCTCTCTCCCATTCTCGTCTTTCTCCCCATCTCTCTGCTCCCCTTCCGTTCTCTCCCCTCTGTCTCTCTTTCCTTCTGTCTCTCTCCCCCTCCGTCTCTCTCACATCTCCGTTTCTCCCCTCCGTCTCTCTCCCCTTCCGTCTCTCTCCCCTCCGTCTCTCTCCCCCTCCGTCTCTCTCCCCCTCCGTCTCTCCCCCTCCGTCTCTCTCCCATCTCCGTCTCTCTCCCATCTCCCGTCTCTCTCCCATCTCGTCTCTCTCCCCTCCATCTCTCTCTCCCATCTCCGTCTCTCTCCCCTCTGTCTCTCTCCCCCCTCCGTCTCTCTCACATCTCCTCCTCTCTCCCCCCCTCCGTCTCTCTCCCATCTCCGTCTCTCCCATCTCCGTCTTCCCATCTCCGTCTCTCTCCCATCTCCGTCTCTCCCCATCTCCGTCTCTCTCCCCCTCCGTCTCTCCATCTCCGTCTCTCTCCCATCTCCGTCTCTCTCCCCCTCTGTCTCTCCCATCTCCGTCTCTCTCCATCTCCGTCTCTCTCCATCTCCGTCCTCTCTCCCATCTCCCGTCTCTCCCCCTCCGTTCTCCCTCCGTCTCTCCCCCTCCGTCTCTTCCCCTCCGTTCTCTCCCATCTCCGTCTCTCTCCCATCTCCGTCTCCCCCCTCCGTCTCTCCCCCCTCCATCTCTCCCCCTCCAGTCTCTCTCCCCCTCCGTCTCTCTCCATCTCCAGTCTTCTCCCCTCCGTCTCTCCCTCCGTCTCTCCTCCATCTCTCTCTCCCCCTCCGTCTCTCTCCCATCTCCGTCTCTCCCATCTCCGTATCCTCTCCCCTCTGTCTCTCCCATCTCCGTCTCTCTCCCATCTCGTCTCTCTCCATCTCCGTCTCTCTCTGTCTCTCTCCCCCTCCGTCTCTCTTCATTCTCCGTCTCTCTCCCATCTCCGTCTCTCTCCCCCTCAGTCTTTCTCCCCCTCCGTTCTCTCCTCCTCCGTCTCTCTCCCCCTCCGTCTCTCTCCCCTCCGTCTCCTCTCCCATCTCCGTCTCTCTCCATCTCCGTCTCTCCCCCTCCGTCTCTCTCCCTCCGTCTCTCTCCCATCTCCGTCTCTCCCATCTCCGTCTCTCTCCATCTCCGTCCGTCTCTCTCCCATCTCCGTCTCTCTCCCCCTCCGTCTCTCTCCCATCTCGTCTCTCCCCATCTCCGTCTCTCCCCCTCCGTCTCTCCCTCTGTCTCTCTCCCCTCTGTCTCTCTCCCCCTCACGTCTCTCTCACATCTCCGTCTCTCTCCCCCTCCGTCTCTCTCCCCTCCGTTCTCTCCCCTCCGTTCTCTCCCCTCCGTCTCTCTCCCCCTCCGTCTTTCCCCTCCGTCTCTCTCCCATCTCCGTCTCTCTCCCATCTCCGTCTCTCTCCCATCTCCGTCTCTCTCCCCCTCCGTTTCTCCCCTCCGTCTTCTCCCATCTCCGTTCTCTCCCCTCCGTCTCTCTCCCATCTCCATCTCTCCCATCTCGCGTTTCTCCCCCCTCCGTCTCTCCCATCTCCTGTCTTCTCCCCCTCCGTTTTCCCCCTCCGTCTCTCTCCCAATCTCCGTCTCTCCCCCTCCGTCTTTCCATTCCGTCTCTCTCCCCTCCGTTTCTCCCCCTCCGTTTCTCTCTTACTCCATCTCTCTCCCCCTCCGTCTCTCTCCCATCTCCGTCTCTCTCCCATCTCCGTCTCTCTCCCCCCTCCGTCTCTCCCCCTCTGTCTCTCTCCCCTCCGTCTCTCCCCCTCCCGTCTCTCTCCCATCTCCGTCTCTCTCCCATCTCCGTCCGTCTCTCTCCCATCTCCGTCTCTCCCCTCCGCTCTCCCATCTCGTCTCTCTCCCCCTCCATCTCTCCCATCTCCGTCTCTCTCCCCCCTCTGTCTCTCTCCCCCTCCGTCTCTCTCTCACATTCTCCGTCTCTCTCCCCCTCCGTCTTTCCCATCTCCGTCTCTCTCCCATCTCCGTCTCTCTCCCATCTCCGTCTCTCTCCCATCTCCGTCTCTCTCCCATCTCCGTCTCCCCCCTCCGTCTCTCTCCCATCTCCGTCTTCTCCCATCTCCGTCTCCCTCTGTCTCTCCCATCTCCGTCTCTCCCATCTCCGTCTCTCTCCATCTCCGTCTCTCTCCATCTCCGTCTCTCCCCCCTCCGTCTCTCCCTCCGTCTCTCCCCTCCTTCGTCTCTCTCCCCCTCCGTCTCTCCCATCTCCGTCTCTCTCCCATCTCCGTCTCCCCCCTCCGTCTCTCCCCCTCCATCTCTCCCCCCTCCGCTCTCTCCCCCTCCGTCTCCTCCCATCTCCGTCTCTCTCTCCCCTCCGTCTCTCTCCCCCCTCCGTCCTCTCCCCCTTCCGTCTCTCTCCCCCTCCTAGTCTCTCTCCCATCTCCGTCTCTCTCTCCCATCTCCGTCTCTCCCCCTCTGTCTCTCCCATCTCCGTCTCTCTCCCATCTCGTCCTCCCCATCTCCTCTCCCATCTCCGTCTCTCTCCTCCGTCTCTCTCCCCCTCTGTCTCTCCCATCTCTGTCTCTCTCCCATCTCCGTCTCTCTCCATCCTCCGTCTCTCTCCATCTCCGTCTCCCCCTCCCATTCCTCTCTCCCCCTCCGTCTCTCCCCCTCCGTCTCGGTTCTCCCCCTCCGTCTCTCTCCCATCTCCGTCTCTCTCCCATCTCCGTCTCCCCCCTCCGTCTCTCCCCCTCCATCTCCTCCCCCTCCGTTTCTCTCCCCCTCCGTTTTCCCATTCTCTCCCATTCGTTTCTTCTCCGTTTTCTCCCCCTCCGTTTCCCCCTCCGTCTCTCTCCCCCCTCCCGTTTTCTCCCCATCTCCGTCTCTCTCCCATCTCGTCTCTCCCCCTCTGTCTCTCCCATCTCCCGTCTCTCTCCCATTCTCTCGTCTCTCTCCTATCTCCGTCTCTCCCCCTCTGTCTCTCTCCCCCTCCGTCTCTCGCACATCTCAAGTCTCTCTCCCCTCAGTCTCTCTCCCCCTCCGTCTCTCCTCCCCTCCGTCTCTCTCCCCCTCCGTCTCTCTCCCCCTCCGTCTCTCTCCCATCTCCGTCTCTCTCCATCTCCGTCTCTCCCCCTCCGTCTCTCTCCCCCTCCGTCTCTCTCCCCCTCCGTCTCTCTCCCCCTCCGTCCTCTCTCCCATCTCTCCCGTCTCTCTCCCATCTCCGTCTCTCTCCCATCTCCCGTCTCTCTCCCCTCCGTCTCTCTCCCCCTCCGTCTCTCTCCCCCTCCAGTCTCTCCCCCTCCGTCCTCTCTCCATCTCCGTCTCTCTCCATCTCAATCTCTCCCCCTCCCCCCTCCCCTGTCTCTCCCATCTCCGTCTCTCTCCCATCTCCAGTCTCTCTCCCATCTCGGTCTCTCTCCCATCTCCGTCTCTCCCCCTCCGTCCTCTCCCATCTCGTCTCTCTCCCATCTCCGTCTCTCCCCCTCCGTCTCTCTCCCCTCTGTCTCTCTCCCCCTCTGTCTCTCTCCCCCTCCGTCTCTCACATCTCCGTCTCTCTCCCCCTCCGTCTCTCTCCCCCTCCGTCTCTCTCTCCCTCTCCGTTTTCCCCCTCCGTTTCTCCCCCTCCGTCTCTCTCCCATCTCCGTCTCTCCCATCTCCGTCTCTCCCATCTCCGTTTTCCCCCTCCGTCTCTTCCTCTCCGTTTCTCCCCATCTCCCGTCTCTTTCCCCCTCCGTTTCTCCCATCTCCGTCCTCTCTCCCATCTCCGTTTCTCCCCTCGTTTTCCCATCTCCGTTTTCCCCTCCCGTCCTTCTCCTCCGTTTTCTTTCCACCTCCGTCTCTCCCCCCTCCGTTTCTCCCATTCTCCGTTTCTCTCCCCCTCCGTTCTCTCCCCCTCCGTCTCTCTCCCTACTCCATCTCTCTCCCCCCTCCGTCTCTCTCCCATCTCCGTCTCTCCCCCTCCGTTTTCCCATCTCGTCTCTCTCCCCTCCATCTCTCTCCCATCTCCGTCTCTCTCCCCCTCTGTCTCTCTCCCTCTGTCTCTCCCATCTCCGTCCTCTCCCATCTCCGTCTCTCTCCCATCTCCGTTCTCTCCCATCTCCCGTCCTCTCCCCCCCCGTTCTCCCCCTCCGTCTCTCCCCCTCCGTCTCTCTCCCCCCTCTGTCTCTCTCCCATCTCCGTCTCTCTCCCATCTCCGTCCCCCTCCCTCCGTCTCTCCCCCTCCATCTCTCCCCCCTCCGTCTCTCTCCCCCCTCCGTCTCTCTCCCATCTCCGTCTCTCTCCCCCTCCGTCTCTCCCCCTCTGTCTCTCTCCCCCTCCGTCTCTCCCATCTCCGTCTCTCTCCCATCTCCGTCTCTCTCCCCTCTGTCTCTCCCATCTCCGTCTCTCTCCCCCATCTCGTCTCTCTCCATCTCCGTCTCTCCCCTCTGTCTCTCTCCCCCTCCGTCTCTCTCACATCTCCGTCTCTCTCCCATCTCCGTCTCTCTCCCCCCAGTCTCTCTCCCCCTCCGTTCTCCCCCTCCGTCTCTCTCCCCCCTCCGTCTCTCTCCCCCTCCGTCCTCTCTCCCCATCTCCGTCTCTCTCCCATCTCCGTCTCTCCCCCTCCGTCTTTCTCCCCCTCCGTTCTCTCCCATCTCCGTCTCTCTCCATCTCCGTCTCTCTCCCATCTCCGTCCGTCATTGCCTCTCCCATCTCCGTTTTCCTCTCCGTCCCTTCTCCCATCTCGTCTCTCTCCCATCTCCGTCCTCTCCCCTCCCGTCCTCTCTCCCCCTCTGTCTCTCTCTCCCCTCTGTCTCTCTCCTCTCCGTCTCTCACATCTCAAGTCTTCTCCCCTCCAGTCTCTCTCCCTCTCCGTTTTCTCTCCTCCCTCCTCTCTCTCCCTTTCCGTCTCTCTCCCCCTCCGTCTCTCTCTCCCCCTCCGTCTCTCTCCGACCTCCGTCTCTCTCCCATCTCCGTCTCTCTCCCATCTCCGTCTCTCTCCCCTCCGTTTCTCCCCCTCCGTCTTCTCCATCTCCGTCTCTCTCCCCCTCCGTCTCTCCCATCTCCGTCTCTCTCCCATCTCCGTCTCTCCCCCTCCCGTCTCTCTCCCATCTCCGTCCGTCTCTCCCATCTCCGTCTCTCCCCCCCCGTCTCTCCCATCTCTCTCTCCCCCTCTCTCCTCCCCCTCTGTCTCTCTCCCCCTCCGTCTCTCTCCCCCTCCGTCTCTCTCCCATCTCCGTCTCTCTCCCATCTCCGTCTCTCTCCCATCTCTGTCCGTCTCTCTCCATCTCCGTCTCTCCCCCTCCGTCTCTCTCTCTCCCTCCGTCTCTCTCCATCTCCGTCTCTCTCCATCTCCGTCCGGTCTCTCTCCCCATCTCCGCCTCCCCTCTCCGTCTTCTCCCATCTCCGTCTCTCTCCCATCTCCGTCTTCTCCCATCTCCGTCTCTCTCCATCTCTGTCCGTCTCTCTCCCATCTCCGTCTCTCCCCTCCGTCTCTCTCCCATCTCCGTCTTCTCCCATCTAAATCTTTCTCCATCTCTGTCTCTCCCCCTCCGTCTCTCTCTCCCCCTCCGTCTCTCTCCCCCTCCGTTCTCACCCTCCGTCTCTCTCCCATCTCCGTCTCTCCCATCTCCTTCTCTCTCCCATCTCAAGTCTCTCTCCCATCTCCGTCTCTCTCCCATCTCCGTCTCTCTCCCATCTCCGTCTCTCTCCCATCTCCGTCTCTCTCCCATCTCTGTCCGTCTCTCCCATCTCCGTCTCTCCCCCTCCGTCTCTCCCATCTCCGTCTCTCTCCCATCTCGTCTTTCTCCCATCTCTGTCTCTCCCCCTCCGTCTCTCTCCCCCCTCCGTCTCTCCCCCTCCGTCTCTCTCCCCCTCCGTCTCTCTCCCATCTCCGTCTCTCTCCCATCTCCTTCTCTCTCCCCCTCCGTCTCTCTCCCATCTCCGTCTCTCTCCCATCTCGTCTCTCTCCCCATCTCCGTCTCTCTCCCCCTCCGTCTCTCTCCCCCTCGTCTCTCTTCCGTTTTTTCATCCGTTTTCTCCATCTCCGTTTTCTCTCCCATCTCCGTTCTCTCCCATCTCCGTCCGTCTCTCTCCCATCTCCGTTTCTCCTAAGTTCTCTCTCCCATCTCGTCTCTCTCCCATCTCCGTCTCTCCCCCTCCGTCTCTCTCCCCCTCTGTCTCTCTCCCCCTCTGTCTCTCTCCCCCCTCCGTCTCTCTCCCCCTCCGTTTCCTCTCCCCTCCCGTTCTCTCCTCTCCGTTTTCTCTTCCCTCCGTCTTTCCTCTATTCTCTCTCCATCTCGTTTTATCTCATTTCTCCGTTTTCCATTTCTCGTTTTCCTCCGTTTTCTTCTCCCTCCGTCTCTCTCCATCCTCGTCTCTCTCCTCCGTCTCTCCCCCTCCGTCTCTCTCCCCCTCTGTCTTCTCCCTCTCTGTCTCTCTCCCCCTCCGTCTCTCCCTCCTAAGTCTCTCTCCCCCTCCCGTCTCTCTCCCCCTCCGTCTCTCTCCCCTCCGTCTCTCCCCCTCCGTCTCTCTCCCATCTCCGTCTCTCTCCATCTCCGTCTCTCTCCCATCTCCGTCTCTCTCCCCTCCGTCTCTCTCCCCCTCCGTCTCCTCCCATCTCCCGTCTCTCTCCGTCCCGTCTCTCCCATCTCCGTCTCTCTCCCATCTCCGTCTCTCTCCCCTCCGTCTCTCTCCCATCTCCGTCCGTCTCTCTCCCATCTCGTCTCCCTCCGTCTCTCTCCCATCTCCGTCTCTCCCCCTCCGTCTCTCTCTCCCTCTGTCTCTCTCCCCCTCCGTCTCTCTCCCCTCCGTCTCTCCCCATCTCCGTCTCTCCCATCTCCGTCTCTCTCCCATCTCTGTCCGTCTCTCTCCCATCTCCGTCTCTCCCCCTCCGTCTCTCTCCCCTCCGTCTCTCTCCCATCTCCGTCTCTCTCTCCCATCTCCAAGATCTCTCCCATCTCCGTCTCTCCCCTCCGTCTTCTCCCATCTCCGTCTTCCCCATCTCTGTCCGTTCTCTCCATCTCCCGTTCTCCCCCCTCCGTCTCTCTCCCATCTCCGTTCTCTCCCATCGCCTTTCTCCCATCTCTGTCTCCTCCCTCCGTTCCTCTCCGTTTCCTCTCTCTCCCCCTCCGTTTTCCATTCGGTCTTTCCCAGTCTCCGTTTTCTTCTCCCATCCTCAAGTTTTCCTCTCCGTTTCTCCCTCCGTTCTTCCCCCTCCGTCTCTATCCCTCTCCGTTCTCTCCCATCTCCGTCTTCTCTCCCATCTCCGCTTCTCTCCCCCTCCGTCTCTCTCCCCCTCTGTCTCTCTCCCATCTCCGTCTCTCTCCCATCTAGTCTCTCTCCCATCTCCGTCTCTCTCCCATCTCCTCTCTCCCCCTCCGTCTCTCTCCCCCTCCCGTCTCTCTCCCCCTCCGTCTCTCCCCCTCCCCTCCCCTCTGTCTCTCTCCCCCTCAAGTCTCTCTCCCCCTCCGTCTCTCTCACATCTCCGTCTCTCTCCCCCTCCGTCTCTCTCCCATCTCTCTCCCCCTCCGTCTCTCTCCCCCTCCGTCTCTCTCCCCCTCCGTCTCTCTCCCCCTCCGTCTCTCTCCCCTCCGTCTCTCTCCCATCTCCGTCTCTCTCCCATCTCCATCTCTCTCCCCCTCCGTCTCTCTCCCCATCTCCAGTCTCTCTCCCCCTCCAGGTCTCTCTCCCCTCCGTCTCTCTCCTCCCACATCTCCGATCTATGCATAAGATTAGTCTCTAAAAATGTCCGTCCTCTCTCCATCTAAGTCTCTAATCTCCCCCTAAGTCTCTCTCCCCCTAAAGTATATATCATAACTCCGTCTCTCCCCGTTTTCTCTGGCCATCTCCGTCTTTCTCCCCCTCGTCTCTCTATGCATCCGTTTTCCCTACTCCATCTCTCTCCCCTCCGTCTCTCTCCCATCTCCGTCTCTCCCCCTCCGTCTCTCTCCATCTCGTCTCTCTCCCCCTCCATCTCTCTCTCCCATCTCCCGATCTCTCTCCCCCTCTGTCTCTCTCCCCCTCTGTCTCTCCCATCTCCGTCTCTCTCCCATCTCGTCTCTCTCCCATCTCCGTCTCTCTCCCCATCTCCCGATCTCTCCCCCTCCGTCTCTCCCCCTCCTCCGTCTCTCCCCTCCGTCTCTCTCCCCCTCTGTCTCTCCCATCTCCGTCTCTCTCCATCTCCGTCCCCCCTCCTCTCCCCCCTCCCATCTCTCCCCCTCTGTCTCTCTCCCCTCCGTCTCTCTCCCATCTCCGTCTCTCTCCCCCCCTCCGTCTCTCCCCCTCTGTCTCTCTCCCTCCGTCTCTCCCCATCTCCGTCTCCCTCTCCCATCTCCGTCTCTCTCCCCTCTGTCTCTCCCATCTCCGTCTCTCTCATCTCTCGTCTCTCTCCATCTCCGTCTCTCCCCCCTCTGTCTCTCTCCCCCTCCGTCTCTCTCACATCTCCGTCTCTCTCCCATCCGTCTCTCTCTCCCCTCAGTCTCTCTCCCCCTCCGTCTCTCTCCCCCTCCGTCTCTCCCCCTCCGTCTCTCTCCCCCTCCGTCTCCCCATCTCCGTCTCTCTCCCATCTCCGTCTCTCCCCTCCGTCTCTCTCCCCGCTTCCTCTTTCTCCATCTCCGTCTCTCTCCCATCTTCGTTCTCTCTCCCATCTCTCCTAGGTCTCTCTCCCATCTCCGTCTCTCCCCCTCCGTCTCCTCTCCCATCTCGTCTCCTCTCCCCATCTCCGTCTCTCCCCCTCCGTCTCTCTCCCTCTGTTCTCTCTCCCCCTCTGTCTCTCTCCCCTCCTGTCTCTCACATCTCCGTCTCTCACCCTCCCCCTCCGTCTCTCTCCCTCCGTCTCTCCCCCCTCCGTCTCTCTCCCCTCCCCCGTCTCTCTCTCCCCCTCCGTCTCTCTCCCATCTCTCCCATCTCCCCTCTCTCTCCCATCTCCACCTCTCCCTCTCCGTCTCTCTCCTCTCCCCCCTCTCCGTCTCTCTCCCCCTCCGTCTCTCCCCATCTCCGTCTCTCTCTCCCCCTCCGTCTCTCTCCATCTCGTCTCTCTCACCCATCTCCGTCTCTCTCACCCCCCTCCGTCTCTTCCCATCTCTCCGTTTCTCCTCTCTCCGTTTCTCTGCCCTCTCTGTCTCTCACCTCCGTTCTCTCCCTCTCCGTTTTCACCTTCCGTCTCTCACCATTTCTCCTCGTTCTCACCTCTCTCCGTCTCTCTCACCCTCTCTCCGTCTCTCTCACCCTCTCTCCGTCTCTCTCACCCTCTCCGTCTCTCCCTCCCTCTCACCGTCTCTCCCTCCCTCTCACCGTCTCTCCCTCCCTCTCACCGTCTCTCCCTCCCTCCTCCCATCTCCTCCCTCCCATCTCCGTCTCCTCCCATCACCGTCTCTCCCTCCCATCTCTGTCCGTCTCCCCCTCCCTCTCCGTCTCCTCCTCCCTCCGTCTCCCTCCCATCTCCGTCTCTCCCATCCCTCTCCCCATCCTGTCTCTCCCCCCTCCGTCTCTCTCTCCCTCCGTCTCCTCCCCCTCCGTCTCTCCCCCCCCTCCGTCCCTCCCATCTCCGTCCCTCCATCTCCTTCTCCCATCCCTCTCACTCCCCATCTCCCTCTCTCCCATCTCCGTCTCCTCCCCCTCTCCGTCTCTCCCATCTCCGTCTCCTCCCATCTCTGTCCGTCTCCTCCCATCTCCGTCTCCCCCTCCGTCTCTCCCATCTCCGTCTCCTCCTCACCGTCTCTCCCATCTCACCGTCTCTCCCCTCTCCGTCTCCCCTCCTCCGTCTCCCCCCTCCGTTCGTCTCCCCCTCCGTCTCCCCATCTCCGTCTCCCCCATCTCCTTCTCTCCCATCTCCGTCTCCCCCCTATCTCCGTCTCCCCTCTCACCGTCTCCCCTCTCACCGTCTCTCCTCACCGTCTCCCCCCTCTCCGTTCTCCCCCCTCACCGTTTTCCCCCTCCGTCTTTCCTCTATCTCTCTCGTTTTCCCATCTCCCGTTTCTCTCCATCTCCGTCCGTCTTCTCCCATCTCCGCTTCTCCTCCGTCTTCCCATCTCGTCTCTCCCATCTCCGTCTCCCCTCCGTCTTCTCCCTCTGTCTCTCTTCTCTCCCTCCTGTCTCTCCTCCGTCTCTCTCCGTCTCTCCCTCCGTTCCTCTCCCCCCTCCGTCTCTCCCCCCTCCGTCTCTCTCCCCCTCCGTCTCTCTCCCATCTCCGTCTCTCTCCCATCTCCGTCTCTCTCCCATCTCCGTCTCTCTCCCCCTCCGTCTCTCTCCCCCTCCGTCTCTCTCCCATCTCCGTCTCTCTCCCCCTCCGTCTCTCCCCCTCCGTCTCTCTCCCCCTCTGTCTCTCTCCCCCTCTGTCTCTCTCCCCCTCCGTCTCTCTCCCCCTCCGTCTCTCTCCCCTCCGTCTCTCTCCCCCTCCGTCTCTCTCCCCCTCCGTCTCTCTCCCCCTCCGTCTCTCTCCCATCTCCGTCTCTCTCCCATCTCCGTCTCTCTCCCATCTCCGTCTCTCTCCCCCCTCCGTCTCTCTCCCCCTCCGTCTCTCTCCCATCTCCGTCTCTCTCCCCCTCCGTCTCTCTCCCATCTCCGTCTCTCTCCCATCTCCGTCTCTCTCCCCCCTCCGTCTCTCTCCCATCTCCGTCCGTCTCTCTCCCATCTCCGTCTCTCCCCCTCCGTCTCTCTCCCATCTCCGTCTCTCTCCCCCTCCGTCTCTCTCCCCCTCTGTCTCTCTCCCCCCTCCGTCTCTCTCCCCCTCCGTCTCTCTCCCATCTCCGTCTCTCTCCCCATCTCCGTCTCTCTCCCATCTCTGTCCGTCTCTCTCCCATCTCCGTCTCTCCCCCCTCCGTCTCTCTCCCCTCCGTCTCTCTCCCATCTCCGTCTCTCTCCCATCTCCGTCCAGCTCTCTCTCCCATCTCCGTCTCTCCCCCTCCGTCTCTCTCCCATCTCCGTCTCTCTCCCATCTCTGTCCGTCTCTCTCCCATCTCCGTCTCTCCCCCTCCGTCTCTCTCCCATCTCCGTCTCTCTCCCATCTCGTCTTTCTCCCATCTCTGTCTCTCCCCCTCCGTCTCTCTCCCCTCCGTCTCTCTCCCCCCTCCGTCTCTCTCCCATCTCCGTCTCTCTCCCATCTCCTTCTCTCTCCCATCTCCGTCTCTCTCCCATCTCCGTCTCTCTCCCCCTCCGTTAATATGCCTTATATGCATCCGTTAAAATGTCCCCCTCCGTGCATTTATATATGCATCTATGTATGCATAAGATTCTCTCCCATCTCCTTCTCTGTCATCAAGATTATTATCTCTCCCATCTCCGTCTCTCTCCCCTAAGATTAATATGCATTCCCTCCTCCATCTCTCCCCCTCCGTCTTCCCCATAACGTCCTCGATTCTCTCTCCCCATCTCTCTCTCCCCCTCCGTCTCTCCCCTCCTCTCATCTCCCATCTCCGTCCCATCTATTCTCCCCATCTCCGTCTCTCTCCCATCTCCGTCTCTCTCTAAATCTCAGATCTCAAATATAGTGTCTCCCCTCAGTCTCTCCTCAAGATATATATACATAAATTATATATTTTTACTCAGTTCTCCACTTAAAATGTAGTGTAACAAAAGTAATAAATTTTATATATAAAATGTAAGATTATATCCCATCTCTGTCCGTCTCTCTCCCATCTCCGTCTCTCCCCCTCCGTCTCTCTCCCCCTCCGTCTCTCTCCCATCTCCGTCTCTCTCCCATCTCCGTCCGTCTCTCTCCCATCTCCGTCTCTCCCTCCTCCGTCTCTCTCCCATCTCCGTCTCTCTCTCCATCTCTGTCCGTCTCTCTCCCATCTCCGTCTCTCCCCTCTCCGTCTCTCTCTCCATCTCCGTCTCTCTCCCATCTCGTCTTTCTCCCATCTCTGTCTCTCCCCTCTCCGTCTCTCTCCCCTCTCCGTCTCTCTCCCCCTCCGTCTCTCTCCCATCTCCGTCTCTCTCCCATCTCCTTCTCTCTCCCATCTCCGTCTCTCTCCCCATCTCCGTCTCTCTCCTCATCTCCGTCTCTCTCCCATCTCCGTCTTCTCTCCCATCTCCGTCTCTCTCCCATCTCTGTCTCGTCTCTCTCCCATCTCCGTCTCTCCCCCTCCGTCTCTCTCCCATCTCCGTCTCTCTCCCCCTCCGTCTCTCTCCCATCTCCGTCTCTCTCCCATCTCCGTCTCTCTCCCTCTGTCTCTCTCTCCACCTCCGTCTCTCTCCCATCTCCGTCTCTCTCTCACTCTCCATCTCTCTCCCCCTCCGTCTCTCTCCCATCTCCGTCTCTCTCCCCATCTCCGTCTCTCTCCCATCTCCGTCTCTCTCCCATCTCCGTCTCTCTCCCTCCTCCGTCTCTCTCCCCCCTCCGTCTCTCTCCCATCTCTGTCTCTCTCCCCCTCTGTCTCTCTCCATCTCCGTCTCTCTCCCATCTCCGTCTCTCTCCCATCTCCATCTCTCTCTCCCCTCCGATCTCTCCCCCTCCGTCTCTCCGCCCTCCGTCTCTCTCCCATCTCCGTCTCTCTCCCATCTCCGTCTCTCTCCCATCTCCGTCTCTCTCCCATCTCCGTCTCTCTCCCATCTCCGTCTCTCTCCCCCTCCGTCTCTCCCCCTCCGTCTCTCCCCCTCCCACTCTCCCCCTCCAGGTCTCTCTCCCCCCTCCAGTCTCTCTCCCCCCTCCGTCTCTCTCCCATCTCCGTCTCTCTCCCATCTTCGTCTCTTCAGTAATGGCAAGCTTCTCTTATGTTATCCACCCCCTCTCTGTACTGTACAGAGCCAAGCTGGGGGAAAACGGTACAAATTAACCTTTGCATTCAGGAAAATTGACATTAATCTGTTACCATGTAATGTAAGCTTCTGGCTCAAAAGGGCTGTATCGTTTTGATCAGGGAACAATATCGGTCCTGGGTAAGGTGTCTTCTAAATGGCGTTGACCACTCTGGCGGTTAGAATGGGCTGTCTCTCAAACTGTCCCAAGGTAGGAGGGAGAAGTATGTGGTCTGAGGAAAGGATGTGGGGTTCACTCCCTGATTGATTCTCAGACAGCACAGCTTTCCATCATGCAGAGGAGAGGAGAAGAGAAGGAGAGGAGGAGGAGAGAAGGAGGAGAGGAGAGGAGGAGAGAAGAGAAGGAGAGGAGAGGAGAGGAGGAGAGGAGAGGAAGAGGAGAGGAGAGGAGAGAGGAGAGGAGAGGAGGAGGAGAGGAGAGGAGAGGAAGGAGAGAGGAAGGAGAGGAGGATAGGCAGGAGTTGCCGACGACAGGTAATTAAGATTGCTAATCATTGACGTTTCACACAGAGTGGATCCAGACTTCAGACTGGACGCCCTGTCATTCTCCTCCTCTCCTCCTCCTCTCTTCCTCCTCTCTCCCTCCTCTCCTCTCCTCCTCCTCTCCCTCCTCTCTCCTCCTCCTCCTCTCCCCCTCCTCGCCTCCTCTCTCCCCTCCTCTCCTCCTTCTCTCCTCCTCCTCTCCCCCTCCGTTCCTCCTCCTCTCTCCTCTTCCTCTCCTCTCTCCTCCTCCTCTCCCCCTCCTCTCCTCCTCCCCCTCCTCCTCCTCTCCCCCTCCTCTCCTCTCTCCTCCTCCTCTCCTCCTCCTCTCCCCCTATTCCTCCTCCTCTCCCCCTCCTCCTCCTCTCCCCTAATATGCTCCTCCTCCTCTCCTAATAGCCTGCTCACACTGGGGCTCTATCAGTTAGAGGAGCTGGTTAACTGACCTGGGGCTCTCAGTTAGAGGAGCTGATTAACTGACCTGGGGCTCTATCAGTTAGAGGAGCTGGTTAACTGACCTGGGGCTCTATCAGTTAGA
>NW_025748926.1:0-17500 GCF_021184085.1 Oncorhynchus gorbuscha
AGAAGGCTGACAAGCCAAGCTGGACACTGTAGACATCCAGAGTAATGTTTATGTAGAAGATTGATTGTACCACGTATACACACATTTTCACTGACTTTATCTCTCGGACTCTCTTTTGAACATTATCATACAAACTGACAGCTCCTCTCTGAGAGGTTCATATAAGCACACACACACACACACACACACACACACACACACACACACACACACACACACACACACACACACACACACACACACACACACACACACACACACACACACACACACACACACACACACACACACACACACACACACACACACACACACACACACACACAGGTTGTGTAATTATCTGATAAGGTATGTGTACGAGTGTGGCTCTCCCGTTCTCCCACAATGCCGTGCCACATTCCTCTCGCTCGCTAGCTCTACAGGGAAACACAGTGTCCTCTGTGCTGCGTTACCATGGCAACCCCTGCCTCACTCTTACCTGACACAACCCGACCACACACACACACACACACAATGTGAGCACACACAATCACACTCACACTAATGTGTTTGATGTTTGTTGTTTGTGCCTGGGTTGAGGTCCCGTTGTTTCACTGTTACACACAGGTCTCTCGATGAAACAATGGCAGATACATGATACGCATTCTGAAGAGCATTCTACTGTAGTTACATCCAGCAGGCCTATCTGTCAGTGGATCAGAGAGAATGCTTTAAACCTCTCATTGAGACGGACGGAAAGCTCAAATGAAAGCTAGTACAATAGTGTAGGTTTCCACCCCCTCATCTTAAGGAGGGTTGTGTGAATACAGCAGATTTGAGGGATCATCTTCCACATGGAATTCCCATTGCTCCCGCCCATTTCATTCCATAATTCCCATCACATCAAAGTCAACGTTCAGTGGTTGGATTAAGTCACAGGGCACTTTACCGCTCGGGATAAGTGGGTAATTAATTACATGATTGTCACGTCCTGACCTTAGAGATCCTTTTTATTCTCTATTTTGGTTAAGTCAGGGTGTGACTAGGGTGGGACTTTCTATGGTTTGGCCTGGTATGGTTCCCAATCAGGAGACGACTGTCTATCATTGGCTCTGATTGTTTTTTTTTTTTGTGAGGATCTTGTCTATGTCGAGTTGCCTGCGAGCACTGCATTAGTTTCCGCGTTTCGTTTTGAGCTTTATTGTTTTCTGTCAGTTTCATTATACACACGTTCGAGACAATGATGAAGGTAAAGAAACTGAAAGTATATTGTAATTACACCCTATTTCAATGGCACCTCCTTTATTTAGTAACAAGCTAGAATATAATAATGTATTAGTTGTCTTTGTCATAATTGGACAGTTGTCTTCAGGCTATCTCAGTCTGATTATTACATAACATGTCATTGTTGTCTGTGGGCTCTTTTCCCACGTCCTTTTCTGGTTCTTTTTGAAGATTAGAGTGCTAGCAGGCCTATGGGGTTATTTGTCCTGTAAAAACATGCCATGACTGAACTGGGAGTGGAAGTGTTCACCTCAAGGTTGTTAAATCCCTCTTTTACATGCCCCATTTACCTTGAATAAACACAGAGAAACACTTCCATTTTTGCTATTTTCCTCCTAACTGGCAAGGACAAATGACTGCAGTCTGTGCTAATTCTAGATCTTCTGTTGTTTTTTTTGTGTTTTTTTTTAGCTAAAGAAAGGTTTCCATATTTTCCACGTTTCCCTGGGCATGCAGTTGCCTAGGTGCTCTGAATGGAATGTCATGTGTCAGTGGCAGGCCTGGGATTGGTGGAACAGATACGGCGACTCCGGTCCATTCAGCTGTGGCTGAGGGGACCTGCCTCAGAGCTATACAGATGTAGGATCTTTAATTTGAGACAGTTTGCTACATCAGGAAAATAATCCTGCAGAAACAGGAAATGAATTATTATGTGGATTATAATTAATGGAGTTGATACATTTTTCATTAGGGCAAGACTGAATTTACAAACATTAGAAGCCCCTTAATAATCAAATACACGACAAGTTTGCATTTCTGCTTTGCAGGGAAATTCCCAGCAACAAAGGGTGATCAAATGAAGATCCTACTTCTATTGTGTTTGTCCCAAATGGGCCCTGGTAAAAAGTAGTGCACTATAAAAGGGAATAGGGTGCCATTTGTGATGAGACCTAGATAAACACACCCAATCCCAAATCCCTCCCCTATCCACCTTGGAGACATGTTGGATTAGTGTGAGTTTGAGCTGTGTCTAATTCCACTTGGTGCCAACATGCAGGTTAGACATTTTCCCATTTTCTGCATGATGTACTGTATGGCTCTGCCGCCTGCCAATGCATTGTCTATGGGAGAGCTGTCTAAAATACGTAGTGTGAAAGTGAGGCCTTAGCGTACACTAATCCACCCAAACAAACATGCTACAACCTGAAACGGTGTCACATTATAACCCTGGAGCCATGGATTGCCTCAGCACTTCTGCTGTCCGGGTGTTGGAGGTTCCCAATTGTCACTAAACATTTGGTGTATTTCATATTTTATCCCTCGCCACATACAGATGTAGAATCTTAATTTGAGCCAGGTTACTACAGCGGGAAAATAGTCCTGCAGCAACAGGAAATGTGAATTATCATGTGGATTATAATTAATGGATATTTTTGTAGGGGTGATGCATTTTGCGTAAGGTAAAAGTTTAAAGTGGAAAATGACACATTTCAGAAGCCTTTTTAAACCTCAAATACACTACAAATGTAACATTTCCTTCATTGCAGGAAAGTTCTCCTTCAATAGGGTGATCAAATTAAGGTCCTTCATCTGTACTGTATCCCACCACTGCATGTAACAGTAGATGCCACAACATTCCTCTTTAAATGAAAATCTGGCGTCTGGCAAGAGAAGGCATGTTATGGTGCCACAGGATAAATTTCAGCCCTAAGGCCTGATCTAAGGTCAGTTTTGCTATTTGTCACAATCGTCTTAGAAACATAATTACTATGGGTGACCCATTCTAGTAATTATATTTCTATGGATAGTAATTCTATTTCTACCATGTTAGTGTCAGGGGTATAGGATCAGTTGGTCCTGGATCAGATCAGCCACACACATTCTGGGGGATATCTGAGATGACGGCCCAATCAGAGTATTCTCATTGTGTGGTTTGTTTACTAATACTGGGGATTGATATCCCAGTTGATCCCAGGACTAAGACTATAGGATTAATCTGTAAACAGACGTGGGGTTTTCCCAATTATGCTATAATGTACCCAACGTTATATGATACATATTGTATGTTTCCTTCTATTAGGATGATGTATTGGTATGACGTGCAGAGTCTCTGGTATCATCTCTTTAGGAGAAAAGCTTCAGTTTGTTCAGAAAAAGTCCCCCTGTCTGTTCCCTCTTCACTGAGTGTTCCCTGTTTGTATTAGCTGGAACATAAGCCCTGGGATAATGTTTGGGGAGTTTGCAGGCCAAGCTCTATCAGATCCAGTACTTACACCCATTAGCTTTCCTAAGATATGGCATCCAACACACACTGAGACAAGTCTTCAAAAGCTCCTGTGTGTGGTATGTCAACTGAACCCTTTGCCTTGATGACAGCTTTGCACACTCTTGGCATTCTCTCAACCAGCTTCACGAGGTAGTCACCTAGGCAACTTTAACGGCGCCGACAGAGATGGCCGCCTCGCTTCGCGTTCCTAGGAAACTATGCAGTTTTTTGTTTTTTTTAGGTGTTATTTCTTACATTAGTACCCCAGGTCATCTTAGGTTTCATTACATACAGCCGAGAAGAACTACTGAATATAAGATCAGCGTCAACTCACCATCAGTACGACCAAGAATATGTTTTCCGCGACGCGGATCCTGTGTTTTGCCTTACAAGCAGGACAACGGAATGGATCGCATGCAGCGACCCAAGAAAACGACTCCGAAAAAGAGGGAAACGTAGCGGTCTTCTGGTCAGACTCCGAACAAGGGCACATCGCGCACCACTCCCCAGCATTCTTCTTGCCAATGTCCAGTCTCTTGACAACAAGGTTGACGAAATCCGAGCAAGGGTGGCATTCCAGAGGGACATCAGAGACTGCAACGTTCTCTGCTTCACGGAAACATGGCTTACTGGGAAGACGCTATCCGATGCGGTGGGCCAACGGGTTTCTCCACGCATCGCGCCGACAGAAACAAACATCTTTCTGGTAAGAAGAGTGGCGGGGGCGTATGCCTCATGACTAACGAGACATGGTGTGATGAAGGAAACATACAGGAACTAAAATCCTTCTGTTCACCTGATTTAGAATTCCTCACAATCAAATGTAGACCGCATTATCTTCCAAGAGAATTATCTTCGATTATAATCACAGCCGTATATATCCCCCCCCCCAAGCAGACACATCGATGGCTCTGAACAAACTTTATTTAACTCTTTGCAAACTGGAAACCATTTATCCGGAGGCTGCATTCATTGTAGCTGGGGATTTTAACAAAGCTAATCTGAAAACAAGACTCCCTAAATTTTATCAGTATATCAATTGCACAACCAGGGGTGGTAAAACCTTGGATCATTGTTACTCTAACTTCCGCGATGCATATAAGGCCCTGCCCCGCCCCCCCTTTCGGAAAAGCTGACCACGACTCCATTATGTTGATCCCTGCCTACAGGCAGAAACTAAAACAAGAGGCTCCCACGCTGAGGTCTGTCCAACACTGGTCAGACCAAGCTGACTCCACACTCCAAGACTGCTTCCATCACGTGGACTGGGACATGTTTCGTATTGCGTCAGATACAAATATTGACGAATACGCTGATTCGGTGTGCGAGTTCATTAGAACGTGCGTCGAAGTTGTCGTTCCCATAGCAACGATAAAAACATTCCCTAACCAGAAACCGTGGATTGATGGCAGCATTCGCGTGAAACTGAAAGCGCGAACCACTGCTTTTAATCAGGGCAAGGTGTCTGGCAACATGACCGAATACAAACAGTGCAGCTATTCCCTCCGCAAGGCTATTAAACAAGCTAAGCGTCAGTACAGAGACAAAGTGGAATCTCAATTCAACGGCTCAGACACAAGAGGCATGTGGCAGGGTCTACAGTCAATCACGGACTACAAGAAGAAACCCAGCCCAGTCACGGACCAGGATGTCTTGCTCCCAGGCAGACTAAATAACTTTTTTGCCCGCTTTGAGGACAATACAGTGCCACTGACACGGCCTGCAACGAAAACATGCGGTCTCTCCTTCACTGCAGCCGAGGTGAGGAAGACATTTAAACGTGTTAAACCTCGCAAGGCTGCAGGCCCAGACGGCATCCCCAGCCGCGCCCTCAGAGCATGCGCAGACCAGCTGGCCGGTGTGTTTACGGACATATTCAATCAATCCCTATACCAGTCTGCTGTTCCCACATGCTTCAAGAGGGCCACCATTGTTCCTGTTCCCAAGAAAGCTAAGGTAACTGAGCTAAACGACTACCGCCCCGTAGCACTCACTTCCGTCATCATGAAGTGCTTTGAGAGACTAGTCAAGGACCATATCACCTCCACCCTACCTGACACCCTAGACCCACTCCAATTTGCTTACCGCCCAAATAGGTCCACAGACGATGCAATCTCAACCACACTGCACACTGCCTAACCCACCTGGACAAGAGGAATACCTATGTGAGAATGCTGTTCATCGACTACAGCTCGGCATTCAACACCATAGTACCCTCCAAGCTCGTCATCAAGCTCGAGACCCTGGGTCTCGACCCCGCCCTGTGCAACTGGGTACTGGACTTCCTGACGGCTGCCCCCAGGTGGTGAGGGTAGGCAACAACATCTCCTCCCCGCTGATCCTCAACACGGGGGCCCCACAAGGGTGCGTTCTGAGCCCTCTCCTGTACTCCCTGTTCACCCACGACTGCGTGGCCACGCACGCCTCCAACTCAATCATCAAGTTTGCGGACGACACAACAGTGGTAGGCTTGATTACCAACAACGACGAGACGGCCTACAGGGAGGAGGTGAGGGCCCTCGGAGTGTGGTGTCAGGAAAATAACCTCACACTCAACGTCAACAAAACTAAGGAGATGATTGTGGACTTCAGGAAACAGCAGAGGGGAACACCCCCTATCCACATCGATGGAACAGTAGTGGAGAGGGTAGCAAGTTTAAGTTCCTCGGCATACACATCACAGACAAACTGAATTGGTCCACTCACACTGACAGCGTCGTGAAGAAGCGCAGCAGCGCCTCTTCAACCTCAGGAGGCTGAAGAAATTCGGCTTGTCACCAAAAGCACTCACAAACTTCTACAGATGCACAATCGGGAGCATCCTGGCGGGCTGTATCACCGCCTGGTACGGCAACTGCTCCGCCCTCAACCGTAAGGCTCTCCAGAGGGTAGTGAGGTCTGCACAAAGCATCACCGGGGCAAACTACCTGCCCTCCAGGACACCTACACCACCCGATGTTACAGGAAGGCCATAAAGATCATCAAGGACATCAACCACCCGAACCACTGCCTGTTCACCCCGCTATCATCCAGAAGGCGAGGTCAGTACAGGTGCATCAAAGCTGGGACCGAGAGACTGAAAAACAGCTTCTATCTCAAGGCCATCAGACTGTTAAACAGCCACCACTAACATTGAGTGGCTGCTGCCAACACACTGTCATTGACACTGACCCAACTCCAGCCACTTTAATAATGGGAATTGATGGGAAATGATGTAAATATATCACTAGCCACTTTAAACAATGCTACCTTATATAATGTTAGTTACCTTACATTATTCATCTCATATGCATACGCATATACTGTACTCTACATCATCGACTGCATCCTTATGTAATACATGTATCACTAGCCACTTTAACTATGCCACTTTGTTTACTTTGTCTACATACTCATCTCATATGTATATACTGTACTCGATACCATCTACTGTATGCTGCTCTGTACCATCACTCATTCATATATCCTTATGTACATATTCTTTATCCCCTTACACTGTGTATAAGACAGTAGTTTTGGAATTGTTAGTTAGATTACTTGTTGGTTATCACTGCATTGTCGGAACTAGAAGCACAAGCATTTCGCTACACTCGCATTAACATCTGCTAACCATGTGTATGTGACAAATAAAATTTGATTTGATTTTGAATGCATTTCAATTAACTGGTGTGCCTTGTTAAAAGTTCATTTGTGGAATTTCTTTCCTTCTTAATGCATTTGAGCCAATCACTTGTGTTGTGGTGTGACAAGGTAGCGTTGGTATACAGACAATAACTATTTGGTAAAAGACCAAGTTCATATTATAGCAAGAACAGCTCAAATAAGCATAGAGAAATGCCAGTCCATCAGTACTTCAAGACATGAAGGTCAGTCAATGCAGAACATTTCAAGAAATAGTATAGTTTCTTTACGTCCAGCTGCAAAAAAACATCAAGCGCCATGATGAAACTGTCTCATGAGGACCGCCACAAGAAAGGAAGCTCCAGAGTTACCTCTGCTGCAGAGGATAAGTTCAGTAGAGTTACCAGCCTCAGAAATCGGCAATTAACTGCACCTCAGATTGCAGACCAAATAAATGCTTCACAGAGTTCAAGTAACAGACACATTTCAACATCAACTGTTCTGAGGAAACTGCGTAAATCAGGCCTTCATGGTTGTATTGCTGCAAAAAACACTTCTAATGGACACCAAATAGAAGAAGAGACTTGCTTGGGCCAAGAAACACGAGCAATGGACATTAGACTGGTGGAAATCTGTCCGTTGGTCTGATGAGTCCAAATGTGAGATTTTGGTTCCATCCGGACCTCAGCGTGAAGAAAAAGCAGGCAACAAGTGTTCAGCATATGTGGGAACTCCTTCAAGACTGTTGGAAAAGCATTCCGGGTGACTACCTCATGAAGCTGGTTGAGAGAATGCCAGGAGTGTGCGAAGCTGTCATCAACGCTACTTTGAGGAATCTAAAATCTAAAATATATTTAACACTTTTTTGGGTACTACATGATTCCATGTGTTATTTCATCAAACTTTTGACTGGTACTGTATCTAAATGCTAGCTACTTTACCTGTATCAGAGGAGCAATCTTATTCAAATGGCAGCTGTGCCACCCAAAGTTTTCCAATAGAAACCCTCATATCATATAGTCTTTCATAGCCTATCGTTATCCTGATCATTGCTTGAATTATTGTCCTATGGATTTGTGTCCGCATCGCCTAGGCCTGATCACAGAATATAACATACACCACTGGGTCAATACCATTAAGTAAAAATCTAGCTTAATTTGTTGTCATCATAGAAACTCAGCCTCACACACAAGGGCCACATCTCTCTCTCTCTCTCTCTCTCTCTCTCTCTCTCTCTCTCTCTCTCTCTCTCTCTCTCTCTCTCTCTCTCTCTCTCTCTCTCTCTCTCTCTCTCTCTCTCTCTCTCTCTCTCTCTCTCTCTCTCTCTCTCTCTCTCTCTCTCTCTCTCTCTCTCTCACTCACTGCCTCTCCCCACTTGCCTAACCTCCCCTCCTTCCCTCCCCTCTCTCCGAGATGCAGAATTCTCAATGCTGAATACTCTCTGACGAGGCAATCTATCCCCCAGTAGCCAATGATAACACTCGGACAGCAGAAGTGATGAGGCGATCCATTCTGCTCCAGCCAATAATAATGCATGGACAGAAAGTGATGAGGCCTGTGCCTGTGCACGTGGCATGGAAATCAGGCGCTGCTTGGTTTTAATGGGAAATGTCAAGTGGTGGAGCGCTGCACATTCATCACCCAGCAGCCTCATACGCTGGCACCCAGCCAGGCCAGGGCTGGCATGTAGATCATGGGTTTCTCTGGCTGAGATCACTGTGTATGGAAGGGGCCTGTGAACTGGGCCGGTCTATTATAACATGTGACGTAAGGCTGTTATAGCCAGCTGAGGTCGCTTACTGAAGACCAGTTAGTGGATGAAGTCATAATGGTCTTCATCGATTGATCGAAGTGGATTATGTCACTTTTTACGATGTCGTTTTGGAAGTGTACTGACATCTCTGGTGGTTCATGACTTGACACGTGCTATAAAACATCTATAATGGGAAACGTGCGAAGGTGCTCTCAAACACAGCATGATGAGAATGAACTATTTTCATTTTCAAGGTCCATGTCAACACAGGTCAGCAGCCCTGTCCTCCTTATTCCTCCATAGTCATATTATCAAACACAGCAGATAGATATAAAGTCTGTAGATAACACAAACACAGCATATACAGTGCCTTGCAAAAGTATCTTTAAGAAATGGCTTTCTTCTTGCCACTCTTCCATAAAGGCCAGATTTGTGCAATATATGACTGATTGTTGTCCTATGGACAGAGTCTCCCACCTCAGCCGTAGATCTCTGCAGTTCATCCAGAGTGATCATGGGCCTCTTGGCTGCATCTCTGATCAGTCTTCTCCTTGTATGAGCTGAAAGTTTAGAGGGACAGCCAGGTCTTGGTAGATTTGCAGTGGTCTGATACTCCTTCCATTTCAATATTATCGCTTGCACAGTGCTCCTTGGGATGTTTAAAGCTTGGGAAATCTTTTTGTATCCAAATCCGGCTTTAAACTTCTTCACAACAGTATCTCGGACCTGCCTGGTGTGTTCCTTGTTCTTCATGATGCTCTCTGCGCTTTTAACGGACCTCTGAGACTATCACAGTGCAGGTGCATTTATACGGAGACTTGATTACACACAGGTGGATTGTATTTATCATCATTAGTCATTTAGGTCAACATTGGATCATTCAGAGATCCTCACTGAACTTCTGGAGAGAGTTTGCTGCACTGAAAGTAAAGGGGCTGAATCATTTTGCACGTCCAATTTTTCAGTTTTTGATTTGTTAAAAAAGTTTGAAATATCCAATAAATGTCGTTCCACTTCATGATTGTGTCCCACTTGTTGTTGATTCTTCACAAAGAAATACAGTTTTATATCTTTATGTTTGAAGCCTGAAATGTGGCAAAAGGTCGCAAAGTTCAAGGAGGCCGAATACTTTCGCAAGGCACTGTATATATATATATATATATATATATATATATATATATATATATATATATAGATGTTGATAACACATCAAAACTATGAGGATTGAAGCCTGACATAGAAGCAAAATAAGTAGATCTGCAGATTCCATCTCTCTTGTCAAGTCGCCCCCACAGATCTAGTGAAGACAATAGGTGGCTGAGGCCAACTCTATGCTTGGTTGTTTGGGGGGGAAGAGGCCTGAAATTTCAGGTTTCGGAATCCAAAGGGTTTGTTTTTAACTATGCCTCTGTGCTTACCCCATAACATCTTTGCTAATGTCTTTGCTAAAAGGCTAAAACTGTCATTTTCAGACAAATGATCCAAGAGAAACAGAGAAAGGGGGAAGGTGGGTGCTGGTGGGGTGTGGGGAGGATAGAGGAGTGAGGTAGGCCTCTTGTGATGTTTACTCCCCTCTTCTGTCAGGGCCCACTTCCACTAGCCAGGGATCTCTTCTCTCTCCCAAATAACATTCCTTTCAGACAGGCACACACAGAGACGCCCTTGGTGTTGTTCTGTCTACTGTCAACATTAGGACCCCTAAGGGATGAACGCTTGATATACGACCCAAAACGTTTTCATCTCTCCTTAAACTATTTGAAGCTGTAATTAGACCGCTTATCTCGAAGTACAAATCTCAGAATTGTTCTTAGATCTTTGTGTAAATTTACACGAGTAGATGTGACGTAGCCCTGAACGGAAAATACTGCAAACGCAAGGTCAACAAGGTGACTGTTGAAAATGTGTGAGGGGAATGTTTCCATTTAATCCTTAGCATCACATTCTCCTCAGTATTCTGTTATGAGTTATGAGAAACTTAGTGGCTGTCACAACTCAGGATAGCGGGATAGAGGAGGGAGAGAGAGAGGAGGAGAGGAAAGGTTGACTAATTTCTCCATGCTGCAGCCTCTGATTGGTATTACACTGGGAGCCGTCTGCTGATCACTGTCTAAACCTCTCTTCATTATCCAATGATTCACTATCAGCTGGCTTCACCATGTGTGTGTCAGTATGTGTGTGTGTGTCAGTATGTGTGTGTGTGTCAGTGTTTGTCAGTGTGTATGTGTCAGTGTGTGTGATAGCAGGGGCAGGAAAGAGGGAGCAGGGGCAATAGAGAGAGCGGGAGGGAGAGAGGGAGGGAGCGGGAGAGAGAGAGGGGGAGCGGGAGAGAGAGAGAGGGAGCGGGAGAGAGAGAGAGGGAGCGAGAGAGAGAGAGAGAGAGAGAGGGAGCGAGAGAGAGAGAGAGGGAGCGGGAGAGAGAGAGAGAGAGGGAGCGGGAGAGAGAGAGAGAGAGGGAGCTGGAGAGAGAGAGGGGGAGCGGGAGAGAGAGAGAGGGAGCGGGAGAGAGAGAGAGAGGGAGCGAGAGAGAGAGAGAGGGAGCGCGAGAGAGAGAGAGGAGCGGGAGAGAGAGAGAGGGAGAGAGAGAGAGAGAGAGAGAGGGAGGGGGAGAGAGAGGGGGAGCGGGAGAGAGAGAGAGGGAGCGGGAGAGAGAGAGAGGGAGCGGGAGAGAGAGAGAGGAGCGGGAGAGAGAGAGAGGGAGCGGGAGAGAGAGAGGGAGCGGGGTGAGAGAGAGAGAGAGAGGAGCGAGAGAGAGAGAGAGAGAGAGCGGGGAGAGAGAGAGGGAGAGAGAGGGGGAGTGGGAGCGGGAGAGAGAGAGGTAGAGAGGGAGCGAGAGAGAGAGCGGGAGAGAGAGAGAGGGAGCGGGAGAGAGAGAGAGGGAGCGGGAGAGAGAGAGAGGGAGAGAGAGACGGAGAGAGAGGGAGCGAGAGAGAGAGCGGGAGAGAGAGAGAGGAGCGGGAGAGAGGAGAGGGAGAGAGAGAGAGGGAGGGGGAGAGAGAGAGAGGAGCGGAGAGAGAGCGGGAGAGAGAGGGAGAGAGGAGCGAGAGAGAGACCGGGAGAGAGAGAGAGGGAGCGGGAGAGAGGAGGGAGAGAGAGAGAGGAAGCGGGAGAGAGAGAGAGGGAGCGGGAGAGAGAGAGAGGGAGAGAGAGAGAGAGGGGAGCGGGGAGAGAGAGAGAGGGAGCGGGAGAGAGAGAGAGAGGGAGCGGGAGAGAGAGAGGGAGCGGGAGAGAGAGAGAGGGAGCGGGTTGAGAGAGAGAGAGAGAGAGAGAGAGGGAGAGAGAGAGAGGGAGCGGGAGAGAGAGAGAGAGGGAGCGGGAGAGAGAGAGAGGGGGGAGAGAGAGAGAGGGAGCGGGAGAGAGAGAGGGAGCGGTTGAGAGAGAGAGAGAGAGAGAGGGGGAACAATAGAGGTAGAGGAGGAAGAGGCCATAGTTTTAGCCACAAGGGGGCGGTGTTGCAGTGAGAGAGAGAACCAGACTGCAGGTGTGAAATGGGCCCGATGCAGAAACCCACCGATGCGACACTTAAGAACCTCAGCTCTGATGCAGCCTGCCATCCTCAATCTATGTGACAATCTGGGAAAGAAAGAGTGGAATGAACGAATGAATGAACATCCGTCTTTCTGTCATTTAGACTAATCCTGTCAGGGGTTCACACGGTCGGACCGTGAATTAGTGACCCAGTGCGGTCACCTCTGAGCTAACTAAGCAGGTATCCACAGAGAGACCAGCCATGTTCCCACACCATGTCATGGTACGTCATGTTAACAGGATTAAAGGGGTAGTTCACTCACATATCAAATTAAAAGGGAGGTCTCCTCACATTATAAACTGTGTTTAGAATTGCCTTGGATGATATGGCTTTAAACTGCTATTTCTTTCAAAGTTCCAGAGGGCTAAAGTTAGCATCATGACTGACAATCCTATTGGAAACCATGGATTAGCATTCTTTCCAAGTAGAAGCTGTATGCAGCTAGCTTCCTGTGCAGAGTGGAGTCATTGTGTTAGATTATGTGGATGGATGAGGTTGGTTATGGAGTCAGTGTGTTAGATTATGTGGATGAATGGGGTTGGTTATGGAGTCAGTGTGTTAGATTATGTGGATGAATGGGGTTGGTTATGGAGGCATTGTGTTAGATTATGTGGATGGATGGGGTTGGTTATGGAGTCAGTGTGTTAGATTATGTGGATGGATGTGGTTGGTTATGGAGTCAGTGTGTTAGATTATGTGGATGGATGTGGTTGGTTATGGAGTCAGTGTGTTAGATTATGTGGATGGATGGGGTTGGTTATGGAGTCAGTGTGTTAGATTATGTGGATGGATGAGGTTGGTTATGGAGTCAGTGTGTTAGATTATGTGGATGAATGGGGTTGGTTATGGAGTCAGTGTGTTAGATTATGTGGATGGATGTGGTTGGTTATGGAGTCAGTGTGTTAGATTATGTGGATGGATGGGGTTGGTTATGGAGTCAGTGTGTTAGATTATGTGGATGGATGGGGTTGGTTATGGAGTCAGTGTGTTAGATTATGGGGATGGATGGGGTTAGTTATGGAGTCAGTGTGTTAGATTATGTGGATGGATGGGGTCGGTTATGGAGTCAGTGTGTTAGATTATGGGGATGGATGGGGTTGGTTATAGATTATGTGGGTTATGGAGTCAGTGTATCGGTTTGTTTCAGTATTTTAGTGTGAGGACTGTACAGAATATCTCTGTCCTGTAGAAAGTGTGTGTATGTTAGTGTGAGGACTGTACAGAATATCTCTGTCCTGTAGAAAGTGTGTGTATGTTAGTGTGAGGACTGTACAGAATATCTCTGCCCTGTAGAAAGTGTGTGTATGTTAGTGTGAGGACTGTACAGAATATCTCTGCCCTGTAGAAAGCATCTGTGTGTTAATATAACCTGTACAGAGTGACAGTGTGTGTGTGTGTCCTGTAGAAATCAGTGTGTGTGTGTGTCCTGTATGAATCTGTGTGTCGGTGCTGCTTCATTAATCACTTTGTGCCTGTGGGACTCTCCTGAACTCTAAAAGGGGGCCATCCTCTTACCCTCTCCTCACCCCTCCTCTTACCCTCTCCTCACCACTCCTCTTACCCTCTCCTCACCCCTCTCCTCGTCACACACAGCACCGACAGCTCAATGTCAACTGCTGTGCTGGCACGCTGTATGTGTGTCCCCTGGTTTTTAGTCCTTCATGGTCCTCACTCACACACCGGCTTGCCTGCTCTCTCTCTCAGACACACTGACTTGCCTGCTCTCTCTCTCAGACACACTGACTTGCCTGCTCTCTCTCAGACACACTGGCTTGCCTGCTCTCTCTCTCTCAGACACACTGACTTGCCTGCTCTCTCTCTCTCAGACACACTGACTTGCCTGTGCTCTCTCTCTCTCAGACACACTGACTTGCCTGCTCTCTCTCAGACACACTGACTTGCCTGCTCTCTCTCTCAGACACACTGACTTGCCTGCTCTCTCTCTCTCAGACACACTGACTTGCCTGCTCTCTCTCTCAGACACACTGACTGACCTGCTCTCTCTCTCAGACACACTGACTTGCCTGCTCTCTCTGACACACTGACTTGCCTGCTCTCTCTCTCTCAGACACACTGACTTGCCTGCTCTCTCTCTCTCTCTCTCTCTCTCTCTCTCTCTCTCTCTCTCTCTCTCTCTCTCTCTCTCTCTCTCTCTCTCTCTCTCTCTCTCTCTCTCTCTCTCTCTCTCTCTCTCTCTCTCAGACACACTGACTTGCCTGCTCTCTCTCAGACACACTGACTTACCTGCTCTCTCTCAGACACACTGACTTGCCTGCTCTCTCTGACACACTGACTTGCCTGCTCTCTCTCTCTCAGACACACTGACTTGCCTGCTCTCTCTCTCTCTCTCTCTCTCTCTCTCTCTCTCTCTCTCTCTCTCTCTCTCTCTCTCTCTCTCTCTCTCTCTCTCTCTCTCTCTCTCAGACACACTGACTTGCCTGCTCTCTCTCAGACACACTGACTTACCTGCTCTCTCTCAGACACACTGACTTGCCTGCTCTCTCTCTCTCAGACACACTGACTTGCCTCCTCTCTCTCTCAGACACACTGACTTGCCTGCTCTCTCTCTCAGACACACTGACATGCCTGCTCTCGCTCAGACACACTGACTTGCCTGCTCTCTCTCTCTCTCTCTCAGACACACTGACTTGCCTGCTCTCTCTCAGACACACTGACTTGCCTGCTCTCTCGCTCAGACACACTGACTTACCTGCTCTCTCTCAGACACACTGACTTGCCTGCTCTCTCTCGCTCAGACACACTGACTTGCCTGCTCTCCCTCTCTCAGACACACTGACTTGCCTGGTTTCTCTCTCAGACACACTGACTTGCCTGCTCTCTCTCAGACACACTGACTTGCCTGGTTTCTCTCTCAGACACACTGACTTGCCTGCTCTCTCTCAGACACACTGACTTGCCTGCTCTCTCTCTCAGACACACTGACTTACCTGCTCTCTCTCTCAGACACACTGACTTGCCTGCTCTCTCTCTCAGACACACTGACTTACCTGCTCTCTCTCAGACACACTGACTTGCCTGCTCCCTCTCTCAGACACACTGACTTGCCTGCTCTCCCTCTCTGACACACTGACTTGCCTGCTCTCCCTCTCTCAGACACACTGACTTACCTGCTCTCTCTCTCAGACACACTGACTTGCCTGCTCTCTCTCTCTCAGATACACAGGCTTGCCTCCTCTCTCTCAGACACACTGACTTGCCTGCTCTCTCTCTCTCAGACACACTGGCTTGCCTGCTCTCCCTCTCTCAGACACACTGACTTGCCTGCTCTCTCTCTCAGACAAACTGACTTGCCTCCTCTCTCTCTCTCAGACACACTGACTTGCCTGCTCTCTCTCTCTCTCTCAGACACACTGACTTGCCTGCTCTCTCTCTCAGACACACTGACTTGCCTGCTCTCTCTCTCTCAGACACACTGACTTGCCTGCTCTCTCTCTCTCAGACACACTGGCTTGCCTGCTCTCCCTCTCTCAGACACACTGACTTGCCTGCTCTCTCTCTCAGACAAACTGACTTGCCTCCTCTCTCTCTCTCAGACACACTGACTTGCCTGCTCTCTCTCTCTCTCTCAGACACACTGACTTGCCTGCTCTCTCTCTCAGACACACTGACTTGCCTGCTCTCTCTCTCTCTCAGACACACTGACTTGCCTGCTCTCTCTCTCTCTCTCTCTCAGACACACTGACTTGCCTGCTCTCTCTCTCTCTCTCAGACACACTGACTTGCCTCCTCTCTCTCTCAGACACACTGACTTGCCTGCTCTCTCTCAGACACACTGACTTGCCTGCTCTCTCTCTCAGACACACTGACTTGCCTGCTCTCTCTCAGACACACTGACTTGCCTGCTCTCTCTCTCAAACACACTGACTTGCCTGCACTCTCTCAGACACACTGACTTACCTGCTCTCTCTCTCAGACACACTGACTTACCTGCTCTCTCTCTCAGACACACTGACTTGCCTGCTCTCTCTCTCAGACACACTGACTTACCTGCTCTCTCTCTCAGACACACTGACTTGCCTGCTCTCTCTCTCAGACACACTGACTTGCCTGCTCTCTCTCAGACACACTGACTTGCCTGCTCTCTCTCTCAGACACACTGACTTATCTGCTCTCTCTCTCAGACACACTGGCTTGCCTGCTCTCTCCCTCTCAGACACACTGGCTTGCTGCTCTCTTAGACACACTGAATTGCCTGCTCTCTCTATCAGACACACTGACTTGCCTGCTCTCTCTCTCTCTCAGACACACTGACTTACCTGCTCTCTCTCAGACACACTGACTTGCCTGCTCTCCCTCTCTGACACACTGACTTGCCTGCTCTCCCTCTCAGACACACTGACTTACCTGCTCTCTCTCTCAGATACACAGGCTTGCCTCCTCTCTCTCAGACACACTGACTTACCTGCTCTCTCTCAGACACACTGACTTGCCTGCTCTCTCTCTCAGATACACAGGCTTGCCTCCTCTCTCTCAGACACACTGACTTGCCTGCTCTCTCTCTCTCAGACACACTGGCTTGCCTGCTCTCCCTCTCTCAGACACACTGACTTGCCTGCTCTCTCTCTCAGACAAACTGACTTGCCTCCTCTCTCTCTCTCAGACATACTGACTTGCCTCCTCTCTCTCTCTCAGACACACTGACTTGCCTGCTCTCTCTCTCAGACACACTGACTTGCCTGCTCTCTCTCTCTCAGACACACTGGCTTGCCTGTTCTCCCTCTCTCAGACACACTGACTTGCCTGCTCTCTCTCTCTCTCTCAGACACACTGACTTGCCTGCTCTCTCTCTCAGACACACTGACTTGCCTGCTCTCTCTCTCTCAAACACACTGACTTGCCTGCTCTCTCTCAGACACACTGACTTACCTGCTCTCTCTCTCAGACACACTGACTTACCTGCTCTCTCTCTCAGACACACTGACTTGCCTGCTCTCTCTCTCAGACACACTGACTTACCTGCTCTCTCTCTCAGACACACTGACTTGCCTGCTCTCTCTCAGACACACTGACTTGCCTGCTCTCTCTCTCAGACACACTGACTTGCCTGCTCTCTCTCTCAGACACACTGACTTACCTGCTCTCTCTCTCAGACACACTGACTTGCCTGCTC
>NW_025748926.1:20000-29386 GCF_021184085.1 Oncorhynchus gorbuscha
CTCTCTCTCTCTCTCTCTCTCTCTCTCTCTCTCTCTCTCTCTCTCTCTCTCTCTCTCAGACACACTGACTTGCCTGCTCTCTCTCAGACACACTGACTTACCTGCTCTCTCTCAGACACACTGACTTGCCTGCTCTCTCTGACACACTGACTTGCCTGCTCTCTCTCTCTCAGACACACTGACTTGCCTGCTCTCTCTCTCTCTCTCTCTCTCTCTCTCTCTCTCTCTCTCTCTCTCTCTCTCTCTCTCTCTCTCTCTCTCTCTCTCTCTCTCTCTCTCTCTCTCTCTCTCTCTCAGACACACTGACTTGCCTGCTCTCTCTCAGACACACTGACTTACCTGCTCTCTCTCAGACACACTGACTTGCCTGCTCTCTCTCTCTCAGACACACTGACTTGCCTCCTCTCTCTCTCAGACACACTGACTTGCCTGCTCTCTCTCTCAGACACACTGACATGCCTGCTCTCTCTCGCTCAGACACACTGACTTGCCTGCTCTCTCTCTCTCTCTCTCTCTCAGACACACTGACTTGCCTGCTCTCTCTCAGACACACTGACTTGCCTGCTCTCTCGCTCAGACACACTGACTTACCTGCTCTCTCTCAGACACACTGACTTGCCTGCTCTCTCTCGCTCAGACACACTGACTTGCCTGCTCTCCCTCTCTCAGACACACTGACTTGCCTGGTTTCTCTCTCAGACACACTGACTTGCCTGCTCTCTCTCAGACACACTGACTTGCCTGCTCTCTCTCTCAGACACACTGACTTACCTGGTCTCTCTCTCAGACACACTGACTTGCCTGCTCTCTCTCAGACACACTGACTTGCCTGCTCTCTCTCTCAGACACACTGACTTACCTGCTCTCTCTCAGACACACTGACTTGCCTGCTCCCTCTCTCAGACACACTGACTTGCCTGCTCTCCCTCTCTGACACACTGACTTGCCTGCTCTCCCTCTCTCAGACACACTGACTTACCTGCTCTCTCTCTCAGACACACTGACTTGCCTGCTCTCTCTCTCTCAGATACACAGGCTTGCCTCCTCTCTCTCAGACACACTGACTTGCCTGCTCTCTCTCTCTCAGACACACTGGCTTGCCTGCTCTCCCTCTCTCAGACACACTGACTTGCCTGCTCTCTCTCTCAGACAAACTGACTTGCCTCCTCTCTCTCTCTCAGACATACTGACTTGCCTCCTCTCTCTCTCAGACACACTGACTTGCCTGCTCTCTCTCTCAGACACACTGACTTGCCTGCTCTCTCTCTCTCAGACACACTGACTTGCCTGCTCTCTCTCTCTCTCTCAGACACACTGACTTGCCTGCTCTCTCTCTCAGACACACTGACTTGCCTGCTCTCTCTCTCAGACACACTGACTTGCCTGCTCTCTCTCTCTCTCAGACACACTGACTTGCCTCCTCTCTCTCTCAGACACACTGACTTGCCTGCTCTCTCTCAGACACACTGACTTGCCTGCTCTCTCTCTCTCAAACACACTGACTTGCCTGCACTCTCTCAGACACACTGACTTACCTGCTCTCTCTCTCAGACACACTGACTTACCTGCTCTCTCTCTCAGACACACTGACTTGCCTGCTCTCTCTCAGACACACTGACTTGCCTGCTCTCTCTCTCAGACACACTGACGTATCTGCTCTCTCTCTCTCAGACACACTGGCTTGCCTGCTCTCTCCCTCTCAGACACACTGGCTTGCTGCTCTCTTAGACACACTGAATTGCCTGCTCTCTCTATCAGACACACTGACTTGCCTGCTCTCTCTCTCTCTCAGACACACTGACTTACCTGCTCTCTCTCAGACACACTGACTTGCCTGCTCTCCCTCTCTGACACACTGACTTGCCTGCTCTCCCTCTCTCAGACACACTGACTTACCTGCTCCCTCTCTCAGATACACAGGCTTGCCTCCTCTCTCTCAGACACACTGACTTACCTGCTCTCTCTCAGACACACTGACTTGCCTGCTCTCTCTCTCTCAGACACACTGGCTTGCCTGCTCTCCCTCTCTCAGACACACTGACTTGCCTGCTCTCTCTCTCAGACAAACTGACTTGCCTCCTCTCTCTCTCTCAGACATACTGACTTGCCTCCTCTCTCTCTCTCAGACATACTGACTTGCCTCCTCTCTCTCTCTCAGACACACTGACTTGCCTGCTCTCTCTCTCAGACACACTGACTTGCCTGCTCTCTCTCTCTCAGACACACTGGCTTGCCTGTTCTCCCTCTCTCAGACACACTGACTTGCCTGCTCTCTCTCTCTCTCTCAGACACACTGACTTGCCTGCTCTCTCTCTCAGACACACTGACTTGCCTGCTCTCTCTCTCTCAAACACACTGACTTGCCTGCTCTCTCTCAGACACACTGACTTACCTGCTCTCTCTCTCAGACACACTGACTTACCTGCTCTCTCTCTCAGACACACTGACTTGCCTGCTCTCTCTCTCAGACACACTGACTTACCTGCTCTCTCTCTCAGACACACTGACTTGCCTGCTCTCTCTCTCAGACACACTGACTTGCCTGCTCTCTCTCTCAGACACACTGACTTGCCTGCTCTCTCTCTCAGACACACTGACTTACCTGCTCTCTCTCTCAGACACACTGACTTGCCTGCTCTCTCTCTCAGACACACTGACTTGCCTGCTCTCTCTCTCTCAGACACACTGACTTGCCTGCTCTCTCTCTCAGACACACTGACTTGCCTGCTCTCTCTCAGACACACTGACTTACCTGCTCTCTCTCTCAGACACACTGACTTGCCTGCTCTCTCTCTCTCAGACACACTGGCTTGCCTGCTCTCTCCCTCTCAGACACACTGGCTTGCTGCTCTCTTAGACACACTGAATTGCCGTGATCTCTATCAGACACACTGACTTGCCTGCTCTCTCTCTCTCTCAGACACACTGACTTGCCTGCTCTCTCTCAGACACACTGACTTGCCTGCTCTCTCTCTCAGACACACTGACTTGCCTGCTCTCCCTCTCTGACACACTGACTTGCCTGCTCTCCCTCTCTCAGACACACTGACTGACCTGTTCTCTCTCTCAGACACACTGACCTGCTCTCTCTCTCAGACACACTGACTTGCCTGCTCTCTCTCAGACACACTGACTTGTCTCCTCTCTCTCAGACACACTGACTTTCCTGCTCTCTCTCAGACACACTGACTTGCCTGCTCTCTCTCAGACACACTGACTTGCCTGCTCTCTCTCAGACACACTGGCTTGCCTGCTCTCCCTCTCTCAGACACACTGACTTGTCTGCTCTCTCAGACAAACTGACTTGCCTCCTCTCTCTCTCTCAGACACACTGACTTGCCTGCTCCCTCTCAGACACACTGACTTGCCTGCTCTCTCTCAGACACACTGACTTACCTGCTCTCTCTCAGACACACTGACTTGCCTGCTCTCTCTGACACACTGACTTGCCTGCTCTCTCTCTCTCAGACACACTGACTTGCCTGCTCTCTCTCTCTCTCTCTCTCTCTCTCTCTCTCTCTCTCTCTCTCTCTCTCTCTCTCTCTCTCTCTCTCTCTCTCTCTCTCTCTCTCTCTCTCTCTCTCTCTCTCTCTCTCTCTCTCTCTCTCTCTCTCAGACACACTGACTTGCCTGCTCTCTCAGACACACTGACTTACCTGCTCTCTCTCAGACACACTGACTTGCCTGCTCTCTCTCTCTCAGACACACTGACTTGCCTCCTCTCTCTCTCAGACACACTGACTTGCCTGCTCTCTCTCTCAGACACACTGACATGCCTGCTCTCTCTCGCTCAGACACACTGACTTGCCTGCTCTCTCTCTCTCTCTCTCTCTCTCTCAGACACACTGACTTGCCTGCTCTCTCTCAGACACACTGACTTGCCTGCTCTCTCGCTCAGACACACTGACTTACCTGCTCTCTCTCAGACACACTGACTTGCCTGCTCTCTCTCGCTCAGACACACTGACTTGCCTGCTCTCCCTCTCTCAGACACACTGACTTGCCTGGTTTCTCTCTCAGACACACTGACTTGCCTGCTCTCTCTCAGACACACTGACTTGCCTGCTCTCTCTCTCAGACACACTGACTTACCTGGTCTCTCTCTCAGACACACTGACTTGCCTGCTCTCTCTCAGACACACTGACTTGCCTGCTCTCTCTCTCAGACACACTGACTTACCTGCTCTCTCTCAGACACACTGACTTGCCTGCTCCTCTCTCAGACACACTGACTTGCCTGCTCTCCCTCTCTGACACACTGACTTGCCTGCTCTCCCTCTCTCAGACACACTGACTTACCTGCTCTCTCTCTCAGACACACTGACTTGCCTCCTCTCTCTCTCTCAGACATACTGACTTGCCTCCTCTCTCTCTCAGACACACTGACTTGCCTGCTCTCTCTCTCAGACACACTGACTTGCCTGCTCTCTCTCTCTCAGACACACTGACTTGCCTGCTCTCTCTCTCTCTCTCAGACACACTGACTTGCCTGCTCTCTCTCTCAGACACACTGACTTGCCTGCTCTCTCTCTCTCAGACACACTGACTTGCCTGCTCTCTCTCTCTCTCAGACACACTGACTTGCCTCCTCTCTCTCTCAGACACACTGACTTGCCTGCTCTCTCTCAGACACACTGACTTGCCTGCTCTCTCTCTCTCAAACACACTGACTTGCCTGCACTCTCTCAGACACACTGACTTACCTGCTCTCTCTCTCAGACACACTGACTTACCTGCTCTCTCTCTCAGACACACTGACTTGCCTGCTCTCTCTCTCAGACACACTGACTTACCTGCTCTCTCTCTCAGACACACTGACTTGCCTGCTCTCTCTCAGACACACTGACTTGCCTGCTCTCTCTCTCAGACACACTGACTTATCTGCTCTCTCTCTCAGACACACTGGCTTGCCTGCTCTCTCCCTCTCAGACACACTGGCTTGCTGCTCTCTTAGACACACTGAATTGCCTGCTCTCTCTATCAGACACACTGACTTGCCTGCTCTCTCTCTCTCTCAGACACACTGACTTACCTGCTCTCTCTCAGACACACTGACTTGCCTGCTCTCCCTCTCTGACACACTGACTTGCCTGCTCTCCCTCTCTCAGACACACTGACTTACCTGCTCTCTCTCTCAGATACACAGGCTTGCCTCCTCTCTCTCAGACACACTGACTTACCTGCTCTCTCTCAGACACACTGACTTGCCTGCTCTCTCTCTCAGATACACAGGCTTGCCTCCTCTCTCTCAGACACACTGACTTGCCTGCTCTCTCTCTCTCAGACACACTGGCTTGCCTGCTCTCCCTCTCTCAGACACACTGACTTGCCTGCTCTCTCTCAGACAAACTGACTTGCCTCCTCTCTCTCTCTCAGACATACTGACTTGCCTCCTCTCTCTCTCTCAGACACACTGACTTGCCTGCTCTCTCTCTCAGACACACTGACTTGCCTGCTCTCTCTCTCTCAGACACACTGGCTTGCCTGTTCTCCCTCTCTCAGACACACTGACTTGCCTGCTCTCTCTCTCTCTCTCAGACACACTGACTTGCCTGCTCTCTGTCTCAGACACACTGACTTGCCTGCTCTCTCTCTCTCAAACACACTGACTTGCCTGCTCTCTCTCAGACACACTGACTTACCTGCTCTCTCTCTCAGACACACTGACTTACCTGCTCTCTCTCTCAGACACACTGACTTGCCTGCTCTCTCTCTCAGACACACTGACTTACCTGCTCTCTCTCTCAGACACACTGACTTGCCTGCTCTCTCTCTCAGACACACTGACTTGCCTGCTCTCTCTCTCAGACACACTGACTTGCCTGCTCTCTCTCTCAGACACACTGACTTACCTGCTCTCTCTCTCAGACACACTGACTTGCCTGCTCTCTCTCTCAGACACACTGACTTGCCTGCTCTCTCTCTCTCAAACACACTGACTTACCTGCTCTCTCTCTCAGACACACTGACTTGCCTGCTCTCCCTCTCTCAGACACACTGACTTACCTGCTCTCTCTCTCAGACACACTGACTTGCCTGCTCTCTCTCTCAGATACACAGGCTTGCCTCCTCTCTCTCAGACACACTGACTTGCCTGCTCTCTCTCTCTCAAACACACTGGCTTGCCTGCTCTCCCTCTCTCAGACACACTGACTTGCCTCCTCTCTCTCTCAGACACACTGACTTGCCTGCTCTCTCTCAGACACACTGACTTGAAGCTCTCTCTCTCTCAGACACACTGACTTGCCTGCTCTCTCTCAGACACACTGACTTACCTGCTCTCTCTCAGACACACTGACTTGCCTGCTCTCTCTCGCTCAGACACACTGACTCGCCTGCTCTCTCTCTCTCAGACACACTGACTTGCCTGCTCTCTCTCTCAGACACACTGACTTACCTGCTCTCTCTCTCAGACACACTGACTTGCCTGGTCACTCTCTCAGACACACTGACTTGCCTGCTCTCTCTCAGACACACTGACTTGCCTGCTCTCTCTCTCTCAGACACACTGACTTGCCTCCTCTCTCTCTCAGACACACTGGCTTGCCTGCTCTCTCTCTCAGACACACTGGCTTGCCTGCTCTCTCTCAGACACACTGACTTGCCTCCTCTCTCTCTCAGACACACTGACTTGCCTGCTCTCCCTCTCTCAGACACACTGGCTTGCCTGCTCTCTCCCAGACACACTGACTTGCCTGGTCTCTCTCTCAGACACACTGGCTTGCCTGCTCTCTCTCAGACACACTGACTTGCCTGCTCTCTCTCTCAGACACACTGACTTGCCTGGTCTCTCTCTCTCAGACACACTGACTTGCCTGGTCTCTCTCTCTCAGACACACTGACTTGCCTGGTCTCTCTCTCTCAGACACACTGACTTGCCTGGTCTCTCTCTCTCAGACACACTGGCTTGCCTGCTCTCTCTCAGACACACTGACTTGCCTGCTCTCTCTCTCTCAGACACACTGGCTTGCCTGGTCTCTCTCTCTCAGACACACTGACTTGCCTGCTCTCTCTCTCTCAGACACACTGACTTGCCTGGTCTCCCTCTCTCAGACACACTGACTTGCCTGCTCTCTCGCTCAGACACACTGACTTGATGGGTTCTTATATTTGCCCTATTTCACACATATACACGTGTGTTAATTGGAAATATGTTTTTTTTGTGCATATCCCAACTCTCCCTGAGACACCCTCGGAGAGTGGGGTGAGACACCCTCGGAGAGTGGGGTGAGACAACCTCGGAGAGTGGGGTGAGACAACCTCGGAGAGTGGGGTGAGATAACCTCGGAGAGTTGGGTGAGATAACCTCGGAGAGTTGGGTGAGATAACCTCGGAGAGTGGGGTGAGACACCCTCGGAGAGTGGGGTGAGACACCCTCGGAGAGTGGGGTGAGACACCCTCGGAGAGTGCGGTGAGACAACCTCGGAGAGTGGGGTGAGACAACCTCGGAGAGTGGGGTGAGACACCCTCGGAGAGTGCGGTGAGACAACCTCGGAGAGTGGGGTGAGACAACCTCGGAGAGTGGGGTGAGACAACCTCGGAGAGTGGGGTGAGACAACCTCGGAGAGTGGGGTGAGATAACCTCGGAGAGTTGGGTGAGACAACCTCGGAGAGTTGGGTGAGATAACCTCGGAGAGTGCGGTGAGACAACCTCGGAGAGTGGGGTGAGACAACCTCAGAGAGTGCGGTGAGACAACCTCGGAGAGTGGGGTGAGACAACCTCGGAGAGTGGGGTGAGACACCCTCGGAGAGTGGGGTGAGACAACCTCGGACGGTGGGGTGAGACACCCTCGGAGAGTGGGGTGAGAACCTCGGAGAGTGGGGTGAGACAACCTCGGAGAGTTGGGTGAGATACCCTCTGAGAGTGGGGTCACATCCACAGTCAGCCATTACCAACCCTGGTGTAATTACTTGCCACCCTGTACATGCTTGTCAGCTACCTCTCTCTCTCTCTCTCTCTCTCTCTCTCTCTCTCTCTCTCTCTCTCTCTCTCTCTCTCTCTCTCTCTCTCTCTCACACTGGCTTGCCCGCTCTGTCCCCTTTCCTCCTCCCCTCGGTAATATCATAATAGTCCAACCTCTGTAACAACGGCTTGTTATAGCTTGTCCCTCCCTGTGTGCTTGTCCCTGTAATGACGCTGTGCTGTGACATCAGTCTGTTCTGTGTGTTTGGTGTTGTGTTCTGTTTGATACATACAGCCAAGTGTTCCAGGATCATACAGCTCTGACCAGAGGAAAAGAAGAAACATGACTGGACGTTAGAGGTGACCGCTACAGAACCACTGTACCACTGTTAACAGCTCACAATGCCAAGGGGTGTGTGTGTGTGTGTGTGTGTGTGTGTGTGTGTGTGTGTGTGTGTGTGTGTGTGTGTGTGTGTGTGTGTGTGTGTGTGTGTGTGTGTGTGTGTGTGTGTGTGTGTGTGTGTGTGTGTGTGTGTGTGAGAGAGAGAGGGTGTGTGTTTATGTATATGTGTGAGGTTGTTTGTTTATGTGTGTGTGTGGGGATGTGTGTTTGTGTGTGTGGCAGGGGGGATTTGTGTGCAGGTGTTTGTGTGTGTATGTGTTTGTGTGTGTAGTGAGCGTATGGGTGGTGAGAGGAGGGGGTGTGGTGAGGGGGTGTGGTGTGGTGAGGGAGGGGAGGTTGTGTGGTGAGGAGGAGGGTGTGTGGGTTAGAGGGTAGTGTGTAGGGTTGTGTGTGTGTAGTGTAGGGTTGTGCGTGTGTAGGGTAGGGTAGGGTTGTGTGTAGGGTAGGGTAGGGTTGTGCGTGTGTAGGTTAGGGTTGTGTGTGTGTAGGGTAGGGTTGTGTGTGTGTAGGGTAGGGTTGTGCGTAAGGTAGGGTTGTGCGTGTGTAGGGTAGGGTAGAGTTGTGTGTGTAGGTTAGGGTTGTGTGTAGGGTAGGGTAGGGTTGTGCGTGTGTAGGGTAGGGGTAGAGTTGTGTGTGTGTAGGTTAGGGTTGTGTGTAGGGTAGGGTAGGGTTGTGCGTGTGTAGGGTAGGAGTTGTGCGTAAGGTAGGGTTGTGTGTGTGGGGTAGTGTGTCTGAATGGTGGGTTTGTGTGTGTGTAGGGTAGGTGTGTGTGTGTGTGTGTGTGTGTGTGTGTGTGTGTGTGTGTGTGTGTGTGTGTGTGTGTGTGTGTGTGTGTGTGTGTGTAGGGTAGGGTTGTGTGTATAGGGTAGGGTTGTGTATGTGTGTGTGTGTGTAGGGTAGGGTGTGTGTGTAGGGAAGGTTATGTGTGTGTAGGGTAGGTTGTGTGTGTGTAGGGTAGGGGTTGTGTGTGTGGGGCAGGAGTAGGGTTTTGTGTGTATAGGGTAGGGTTGTGTGTGTAGGGTAGGTTGTGTGTGTGTAGCGTAGGGTTGTGTGTGTGTAGGGTAGGGTTGTGTGTGTCGG
>NW_025748927.1:0-29377 GCF_021184085.1 Oncorhynchus gorbuscha
TGGTGTATGTAGAGATGTTTATAGAGGAGCTTGTGTGTATAGAGGAGGTGGTGTATATAGAGATGTTTATAGAGGAGCTGGTGTGTATATAGGTGTTTATAGAGGAGGTGGTGTATATAGAGGTGTTTATAGAGGAGCTGGTGTATGTAGAGATGTTTATAGAGGAGGTGGTGTATGTAGAGGTGTTTATAGAGGAGGTGGTGTATGTAGAGATGTTTATAGAGGAGGTGGTGTATGTAGAGGTGTTTATAGAGGTGGTGTATATAGAGATGTTTATAGAGGAGGTGGTGTATGTAGAGGTGTTTATAGAGGTGGTGTATATAGAGGTGTTTATAGAGGAGGTGGTGTATGTAGAGATGTTTATAAGGAGATGGTATATATAGAGGAGCTGGTGTATATAGAGGAGGTGGTGTATGTAGAGGTGTTTATAGAGGAGGTGGTGTACATAGAGGTGGTGTATGTAGAGGTGTTTATAGAGGTGGTGTATGTAGAGGTGTTTATAGAGGAGGTGGTGTACATAGAGGTGGTGTATGTAGAGGTGTTTATAGAGGAGGTGGTGTATATAGAGGTGTTTATAGAGGAGGTGGTGTATATAGAGATGTTTATAGAGGAGGTGGTGTATATACAGATGTTTATAGAGGAGGTGGTGTATGTAGATATGTTTATAGAGGAGGTGGTGTATGTAGAGATGTTTATAGATGAGGTGGTGTATGTAGAGGTGTTTATAGAGGAGGTGGTGTATGTAGAGATGTTTATAGATGAGGTGGTGTATGTAGAGGTGTTTATAGAGGAGGTGGTGTATATAGAGGTGGTGTATGTAGAGGTGTTTATATAGGAGGTGGTGTATGTAGAGGTGTTTATAGAGGAGGTGGTGTATGTAGATATGTTTATAGAGGAGGTGGTGTATGTAGAGATGTTTATAGATGAGGTGGTGTATGTAGAGGTGTTTATAGAGGAGGTGGTGTATGTAGAGATGTTTATAGATGAGGTGGTGTATGTAGAGGTGTTTATAGAGGAGGTGGTGTATATAGAGGTGGTGTATGTAGAGGTGTTTATAGAGGTGTTGTATGTAGAGGTGTTTATAGAGGAGGTGGTGTATATAGAGGTGTATATAGAGGTGTGGTGTATATAGAGGTGTGGTGTGTATAGAGGTGTGGTGTATATAGAGGTGTATATAGAGGTGTGGTGTGTATAGAGGTGTGGTGTATATAGAGGTGTGGTGTGTATAGAGGTGTGGTGTATATAGAGGTGTGGTGTATATAGAGGTGTGTTGTATATAGAGGAGTATATAGAGGTGTGGTGTGTATAGAGGTGTGGTGTATATAGAGGTGTGGTGTGTATAGAGGTGTATATAGAGGTGTGGTGTGTATAGAGGTGTGGTGTATATAGAGGTGTGGTGTGTATAGAGGTGTATATAGAGGTGTGGTGTATATAGAGGTGTATATAGAGGTGTGGAGTGTATAGAGGTGTGGTGTATATAGAGGTGTGGTGTGTATAGAGGTGTGTGGTGTATATAGAGGTGTGTTGTATATAGAGGTGTGTTGTATATAGAGGTGTATATAGAGGTGTGGTGTGTATAGAGGTGTATATAGAGGTGTGGTGTGTATAGAGGTGTGGTGTATATAGAGGTGTGGTGTATATAGAGGTGTGGTGTATATATAGAGGTGTATATAGAGGTGTGGTGTATATAGAGTTTGATGTGTATAGAGGTGTATATAGAGTGTGGTGTGTATAAGGTGTGGTGTATATAGAGGTGTGGTGTGTATAGAGGTTTATATAGAGGTGTGGTGTATATAGAGGTGTGGTGTGTATAAAGGTGTGGTGTATATAGAGGTGTGGTGTGTATAAGGTGTGTATAGGGATGTGGTGTGTATAGAGGTGTGGTGTGTATAGAGGTGTATATAGAGGTGTGGTGTATATAGAGATGTTTATAGGAGGTGGTGTATATACAGATGTTTATAGAGGAGGTGGTGTATATAGAGATGTTTATAGAGGAGGTGGTGTATATAGAGGTGTTTATAGAGGAGGTGGTGTATGTAGAGGTGTTTATAGAGGTGGTGTATGTAGAGGTGTTTATAGAGGAGGTGGTGTACATAGAGGTGGTGTATGTAGAGGTGTTTATAGAGGAGGTGGTGTATATAGAGGTGTTTATAGAGGAGGTGGTGTATATAGAGATGTTTATAGAGGAGGTGGTGTATATACAGATGTTTATAGAGGAGGTGGTGTATATAGAGATGTTTATAGAGGAGGTGGTGTATATAGAGGTGTTTATAGAGGAGGTGGTGTATATAGAGGTGGTGTATGTAGATATGTTTATAGAGGAGGTGGTGTATGTAGAGATGTTTATAGATGAGGTGGTGTATGTAGAGGTGTTTATAGAGGAGGTGGTGTATGTAGAGATGTTTATAGATGAGGTGGTGTATGTAGAGATGTTTATAGAGGAGGTGGTGTATATAGAGGTGGTGTATGTAGAGGTGTTTATAGAGGAGGTGTTGTATGTAGAGGTGTTTATAGAGGAGGTGGTGTATATAGAGGTGTATATAGAGGTGTGGTGTATATAGAGGTGTGGTGTGTATAGAGGTGTGGTGTATATAGAGGTGTATATAGAGGTGTGGTGTGTATAGAGGTGTGGTGTATATAGAGGTGTGGTGTGTATAGAGGTGTGGTGTATATAGAGGTGTGGTGTATATAGAGGTGTGTTGTATATAGTGGAGTATATAGAGGTGTGGTGTGTATAGAGGTGTGGTGTATATAGAGGTGTGGTGTGTATAGAGGTGTATATAGAGGTGTGGTGTGTATAGAGGTGTGGTGTATATAGAGGTGTGGTGTGTATAGAGGTGTATATAGAGGTGTGTTGTATATAGAGGTGTATATAGAGGTGTGGAGTGTATAGAGGTGTGGTGTATATAGAGTGTGGTGTGTATAGAGTGTGGTGTATATAGAGGTGTGTTGTATATAGAGGTGTGTTGTATATAGAGGTGTATATAGAGGTGTGGTGTGTATAGAGGTGTATATAGAGGTGTGGTGTGTATAGAGGTGTGGTGTATATAGAGGTGTGGTGTGTATAGAGGTGTGGTGTATATAGAGGTGTGGTGTATATATAGGTGTGTTGTATATAGAGGTGTATATAGAGGTGTGGTGTATATAGAGGTTTGATGTGTATAGAGGTGTATATAGAGGTGTGGTGTGTATAGAGGTGTGGTGTATATAGAGGTGTGGTGTGTATAGAGGTGTATATAGAGGTGTGGTGTATATAGAGGTGTGGGTGTGTATAAAGGTGTGGTGTATATAGAGGTGTGGTGTGTATAGAGGTGTGGTGTATATAGAGGTGTGGTGTGTATAGAGGTGTGGTGTGTATAGAGGTGTATATAGAGGTGTGGTGTATATAGAGATGTTTATAGGAGGTGGTGTATATACAGATGTTTATAGAGGAGGTGGTGTATATAGAGATGTTTATAGAGGAGGTGGTGTATATAGAGGTGTTTATAGAGGAGGTGGTGTATGTAGAGGTGTTTATAGAGGAGGTGGTGTATATACAGATGTTTATAGAGGAGGTGGTGTATGTAGATATGTTTATAGAGGAGGTGGTGTATGTAGAGATGTTTATAGATGAGGTGGTGTATGTAGAGGTGTTTATAGAGGAGGTGGTGTATGTAGAGATGTTTATAGATGAGGTGGTGTATGTAGAGGTGTTTATAGAGGAGGTGGTGTATATAGAGGTGGTGTATGTAGAGGTGTTTATATAGGAGGTGGTGTATGTAGAGGTGTTTATAGAGGAGGTGGTGTATGTAGATATGTTTATAGAGGAGGTGGTGTATGTAGAGATGTTTATAGATGAGGTGGTGTATGTAGAGGTGTTTATAGAGGAGGTGGTGTATGTAGAGATGTTTATAGATGAGGTGGTGTATGTAGAGGTGTTTATAGAGGAGGTGGTGTATATAGAGGTGGTGTATGTAGAGGTGTTTATAGAGGAGGTGTTGTATGTAGAGGTGTTTATAGAGGAGGTGGTGTATATAGAGGTGTATATAGAGGTGTGGTGTATATAGAGGTGTGGTGTGTATAGAGGTGTGGTGTATATAGAGGTGTATATAGAGGTGTGGTGTGTATAGAGGTGTGGTGTATATAGAGGTGTGGTGTGTATAGAGGTGTGGTGTATATAGAGGTGTGGTGTATATAGAGGTGTGTTGTATATAGAGGAGTATATAGAGGTGTGGTGTGTATAGAGGTGTGGTGTATATAGAGGTGTGGTGTGTATAGAGGTGTATATAGAGGTGTGGTGTGTATAGAGGTGTGGTGTATATAGAGGTGTGGTGTGTATAGAGGTGTATATAGAGGTGTGGTGTATATAGAGGTGTATATAGAGGTGTGGAGTGTATAGAGGTGTGGTGTATATAGAGGTGTGGTGTGTATAGAGGTGTGGTGTATATAGAGGTGTGTTGTATATAGAGTGTGTTGTATATAGAGGTGTATATAGAGGTGTGGTGTGTATAGAGGTGTATATAGAGTGTGGTGTGTATAGAGGTGTGGTGTATATAGAGGTGTGGTGTATATAGAGGTGTGGTGTATATATAGAGGTGTATATAGAGGTGTGGTGTATATAGAGGTTTGATGTGTATAGAGGTGTATATAGAGTGTGGTGTGTATAGAGGTGTGGTGTATATAGAGGTGTGGTGTGTATAGAGGTTTATATAGAGGTGTGGTGTATATAGAGGTGTGGTGTGTATAAAGGTGTGGTGTATATAGAGGTGTGGTGTGTATAGAGGTGTGTATAGGGATGTGGTGTGTATAGAGGTGTGGTGTGTATAGAGGTGTATATAGAGGTGTGGTGTATATAGAGATGTTTATAGAGGAGGTGGTGTATATACAGATGTTTATAGAGGAGGTGGTGTATATAGAGATGTTTATAGAGGAGGTGGTGTATATAGAGGTGTTTATAGAGGAGGTGGTGTATGTAGAGGTGTTTATAGAGGTGGTGTATGTAGAGGTGTTTATAGAGGAGGTGGTGTACATAGAGGTGGTGTATGTAGAGGTGTTTATAGAGGAGGTGGTGTATATAGAGGTGTTTATAGAGGAGGTGGTGTATATAGAGATGTTTATAGAGGAGGTGGTGTATATACAGATGTTTATAGAGGAGGTGGTGTATATAGAGATGTTTATAGAGGAGGTGGTGTATATAGAGGTGTTTATAGAGGAGGTGGTGTATATAGAGGTGGTGTATGTAGAGGTGTTTATAGAGGAGGTGGTGTATGTAGAGGTGTTTATAGAGGAGATGGTGTATGTAGATATGTTTATAGAGGAGGTGGTGTATGTAGAGATGTTTATAGATGAGGTGGTGTATGTAGAGGTGTTTATAGAGGAGGTGGTGTATGTAGAGATGTTTATAGATGAGGTGGTGTATGTAGAGATGTTTATAGAGGAGGTGGTGTATATAGAGGTGGTGTATGTAGAGGTGTTTATAGAGGAGGTGTTGTATGTAGAGGTGTTTATAGAGGAGGTGGTGTATATAGAGGTGTATATAGAGGTGTGGTGTATATAGAGGTGTGGTGTGTATAGAGGTGTGGTGTATATAGAGGTGTATATAGAGGTGTGGTGTGTATAGAGGTGTGGTGTATATAGAGGTGTGGTGTGTATAGAGGTGTGGTGTATATAGAGGTGTGGTGTATATAGAGGTGTGTTGTATATAGTGGAGTATATAGAGGTGTGGTGTGTATAGAGGTGTGGTGTATATAGAGGTGTGGTGTGTATAGAGGTGTATATAGAGGTGTGGTGTGTATAGAGGTGTGGTGTATATAGAGGTGTGGTGTGTATAGAGGTGTATATAGAGGTGTGTTGTATATAGAGGTGTATATAGAGGTGTGGAGTGTATAGAGGTGTGGTGTATATAGAGGTGTGGTGTGTATAGAGGTGTGGTGTATATAGAGGTGTGTTGTATATAGAGGTGTGTTGTATATAGAGGTGTATATAGAGGTGTGGTGTGTATAGAGGTGTATATAGAGGTGTGGTGTGTATAGAGGTGTGGTGTATATAGAGGTGTGGTGTGTATAGAGGTGTGGTGTATATAGAGGTGTGGTGTATATATAGGTGTGTTGTATATAGAGGTGTATATAGAGGTGTGGTGTATATAGAGGTTTGATGTGTATAGAGGTGTATATAGAGGTGTGGTGTGTATAGAGGTGTGGTGTATATAGAGGTGTGGTGTGTATAGAGGTGTATATAGAGGTGTGGTGTATATAGAGGTGTGGTGTGTATAAAGGTGTGGTGTATATAGAGGTGTGGTGTGTATAGAGGTGTGGTGTATATAGAGGTGTGGTGTGTATAGAGGTGTGGTGTGTATAGAGGTGTATATAGAGGTGTGGTGTATATAGAGATGTTTATAGAGGAGGTGGTGTATATACAGATGTTTATAGAGGAGGTGGTGTATATAGAGATGTTTATAGAGGAGGTGGTGTATATAGAGGTGTTTATAGAGGAGGTGGTGTATGTAGAGGTGTTTATAGAGGAGGTGGTGTATATACAGATGTTTATAGAGGAGGTGGTGTATGTAGATATGTTTATAGAGGAGGTGGTGTATGTAGAGATGTTTATAGATGAGGTGGTGTATGTAGAGGTGTTTATAGAGGAGGTGGTGTATGTAGAGATGTTTATAGATGAGGTGGTGTATGTAGAGGTGTTTATAGAGGAGGTGGTGTATATAGAGGTGGTGTATGTAGAGGTGTTTATATAGGAGGTGGTGTATGTAGAGGTGTTTATAGAGGAGGTGGTGTATGTAGATATGTTTATAGAGGAGGTGGTGTATGTAGAGATGTTTATAGATGAGGTGGTGTATGTAGAGGTGTTTATAGAGGAGGTGGTGTATGTAGAGATGTTTATAGATGAGGTGGTGTATGTAGAGGTGTTTATAGAGGAGGTGGTGTATATAGAGGTGGTGTATGTAGAGGTGTTTATAGAGGAGGTGTTGTATGTAGAGGTGTTTATAGAGGAGGTGGTGTATATAGAGGTGTATATAGAGGTGTGGTGTATATAGAGGTGTGGTGTGTATAGAGGTGTGGTGTATATAGAGGTGTATATAGAGGTGTGGTGTGTATAGAGGTGTGGTGTATATAGAGGTGTGGTGTGTATAGAGGTGTGGTGTATATAGAGGTGTGGTGTATATAGAGGTGTGTTGTATATAGAGGAGTATATAGAGGTGTGGTGTGTATAGAGGTGTGGTGTATATAGAGGTGTGGTGTGTATAGAGGTGTATATAGAGGTGTGGTGTGTATAGAGGTGTGGTGTATATAGAGGTGTGGTGTGTATAGAGGTGTATATAGAGGTGTGGTGTATATAGAGGTGTATATAGAGGTGTGGAGTGTATAGAGGTGTGGTGTATATAGAGGTGTGGTGTGTATAGAGGTGTGGTGTATATAGAGGTGTGTTGTATATAGAGGTGTGTTGTATATAGAGGTGTATATAGAGGTGTGGTGTGTATAGAGGTGTATATAGAGGTGTGGTGTGTATAGAGGTGTGGTGTATATAGAGGTGTGGTGTATATAGAGGTGTGGTGTATATATAGAGGTGTATATAGAGGTGTGGTGTATATAGAGGTTTGATGTGTATAGAGGTGTATATAGAGTGTGGTGTGTATAGAGGTGTGGTGTATATAGAGGTGTGGTGTGTATAGAGGTTTATATAGAGGTGTGGTGTATATAGAGGTGTGGTGTGTATAAAGGTGTGGTGTATATAGAGGTGTGGTGTGTATAGAGGTGTGTATAGGGATGTGGTGTGTATAGAGGTGTGGTGTGTATAGAGGTGTATATAGAGGTGTGGTGTATATAGAGATGTTTATAGAGGAGGTGGTGTATATACAGATGTTTATAGAGGAGGTGGTGTATATAGAGATGTTTATAGAGGAGGTGGTGTATATAGAGGTGTTTATAGAGGAGGTGGTGTATGTAGAGGTGTTTATAGAGGTGGTGTATGTAGAGGTGTTTATAGAGGAGGTGGTGTACATAGAGGTGGTGTATGTAGAGGTGTTTATAGAGGAGGTGGTGTATATAGAGGTGTTTATAGAGGAGGTGGTGTATATAGAGATGTTTATAGAGGAGGTGGTGTATATACAGATGTTTATAGAGGAGGTGGTGTATATAGAGATGTTTATAGAGGAGGTGGTGTATATAGAGGTGTTTATAGAGGAGGTGGTGTATATAGAGGTGGTGTATGTAGAGGTGTTTTAGAGGAGGTGGTGTATGTAGAGGTGTTTATAGAGGAGATGGTGTATGTAGATATGTTTATAGAGGAGGTGGTGTATGTAGAGATGTTTATAGATGAGGTGGTGTATGTAGAGGTGTTTATAGAGGAGGTGGTGTATGTAGAGATGTTTATAGATGAGGTGGTGTATGTAGAGATGTTTATAGAGGAGGTGGTGTATATAGAGGTGGTGTATGTAGAGGTGTTTATAGAGGAGGTGTTGTATGTAGAGGTGTTTATAGAGGAGGTGGTGTATATAGAGGTGTATATAGAGGTGTGGTGTATATAGAGGTGTGGTGTGTATAGAGGTGTGGTGTATATAGAGGTGTATATAGAGGTGTGGTGTGTATAGAGGTGTGGTGTATATAGAGGTGTGGTGTGTATAGAGGTGTGGTGTATATAGAGGTGTGGTGTATATAGAGGTGTGTTGTATATAGTGGAGTATATAGAGGTGTGGTGTGTATAGAGGTGTGGTGTATATAGAGGTGTGGTGTGTATAGAGGTGTATATAGAGGTGTGTTGTATATAGAGGTGTATATAGAGGTGTGGAGTGTATAGAGGTGTGGTGTATATAGAGGTGTGGTGTGTATAGAGGTGTGGTGTATATAGAGGTGTGTTGTATATAGAGGTGTGTTGTATATAGAGGTGTATATAGAGGTGTGGTGTGTATAGAGGTGTATATAGAGGTGTGGTGTGTATAGAGGTGTGGTGTATATAGAGGTGTGGTGTGTATAGAGGTGTGGTGTATATAGAGGTGTGGTGTATATATAGGTGTGTTGTATATAGAGGTGTATATAGAGGTGTGGTGTATATAGAGGTTTGATGTGTATAGAGGTGTATATAGAGGTGTGGTGTGTATAGAGGTGTGGTGTATATAGAGGTGTGGTGTGTATAGAGGTGTATATAGAGGTGTGGTGTATATAGAGGTGTGGTGTGTATAAAGGTGTGGTGTATATAGAGGTGTGGTGTGTATAGAGGTGTGGTGTATATAGAGGTGTGGTGTGTATAGAGGTGTGGTGTGTATAGAGGTGTATATAGAGGTGTGGTGTATATAGAGATGTTTATAGAGGAGGTGGTGTATATACAGATGTTTATAGAGGAGGTGGTGTATATAGAGATGTTTATAGAGGAGGTGGTGTATATAGAGGTGTTTATAGAGGAGGTGGTGTATGTAGAGGTGTTTATAGAGGAGGTGGTGTATGTAGAGGTGGTGTATGTAGAGGTGTTTATAGAGGTGGTGTATGTAGAGGTGTTTATAGAGGAGGTGGTGTACATAGAGGTGGTGTATATAGAGGTGTTTATAGAGGAGGTGGTGTATATAGAGATGTTTATAGAGGAGGTGGTGTATATACAGATGTTTATAGAGGAGGTGGTGTATATAGAGATGTTTATAGAGGAGGTGGTGTATATAGAGGTGTTTATAGAGGAGGTGGTGTATATAGAGGTTGTGTATGTAGAGGTGTTTATAGAGGAGGTGGTGCATGTAGAGATGTTTATAGAGGAGGTGGTGTATGTAGATATGTTTATAGAGGAGGTGGTGTATGTAGAGATGTTTATAGATGAGGTGGTGTATGTAGAGGTGTTTATAGAGGAGGTGGTGTATGTAGAGATGTTTATAGATGAGGTGGTGTATGTGGAGGTGTTTATAGAGGAGGTGGTGTATATAGAGGTGGTGTATGTAGAGGTGTTTATAGAGGAGGTGTTGTATGTAGAGGTGTTTATAGAGGAGGTGGTGTATATAGAGGTGTATATAGAGGTGTGGTGTATATAGAGGTGTGGTGTGTATAGAGGTGTGGTGTATATAGAGGTGTATATAGAGGTGTGGTGTGTATAGAGGTGTGGTGTATATAGAGGTGTGGTGTGTATAGAGGTGTGGTGTATATAGAGGTGTGGTGTATATAGAGGTGTGTTGTATATAGAGGAGTATATAGAGGTGTGGTGTATATAGAGGTGTGGTGTGTATAGAGGTGTATATAGAGGTGTGGTGTGTATAGAGGTGTGGTGTATATAGAGGTGTGGTGTGTATAGAGGTGTATATAGAGGTGTGGTGTATATAGAGGTGTATATAGAGGTGTGGAGTGTATAGAGGTGTGGTGTATATAGAGGTGTGGTGTGTATAGAGGTGTGGTGTATATAGAGGTGTATATAGAGGTGTGGTGTGTATAGAGGTGTGGTGTGTATAGAGGTGTGGTGTATATAGAGGTGTGGTGTATATAGAGGTGTGTTGTATATAGAGGAGTATATAGAGGTGTGGTGTATATAGAGGTGTGGTGTGTATAGAGGTGTATATAGAGGTGTGGTGTGTATAGAGGTGTATATAGAGGTGTGGTGTATATAGAGGTGTATATAGAGGTGTGGAGTGTATAGAGGTGTGGTGTATATAGAGGTGTGTTGTATATAGAGGTGTGTTGTATATAGAGGTGTATATAGAGGTGTGGTGTGTATAGAGGTGTATATAGAGGTGTGGTGTGTATAGAGGTGTGGTGTATATAGAGGTGTGGTGTGTATAGAGGTGTGTATAGAGATGTGGTGTGTATAGAGGTGTGGTGTACATAGAGGTGTGGTGTGTATAGAGGTGTGGTGTGTATAGAGGTGTATATAGAGGTGTGGTGTATATAGAGATGTTTATAGAGGAGGTGGTGTATATACAGATGTTTATAGAGGAGGTGGTGTATATAGAGATGTTTATAGAGGAGGTGGTGTATATAGAGGTGTTTATAGAGGAGGTGGTGTATGTAGAGGTGTTTATAGAGGAGGTGGTGTATGTAGAGGTGTTTATAGAGGATGTGGTGTATATAGAGATGTTTATAGAGGAGGTGGTGTTTATAGAGGAGGTGGTGTATATAGAGGTGTTTATAGAGGAGGTGGTGTATATAGAGATGTTTATAGAGGAGGTGGTGTATATACAGATGTTTATAGAGGAGGTGGTGTATATAGAGATGTTTATAGAGGAGGTGGTGTATATAGAGATGTTTATAGAGGAGGTGGTGTATGTAGAGGTGTTTATAGAGGAGGTGGTGTATGTAGAGGTGTTTATAGGAGGTGGTGTATATAGAGATGTTTATAGAGGAGGTGGTGTATATAGAGGTGTTTATAGAGGAGGTGGTGTATATAGAGGTGGTGTATGTAGAGGTGGTGTATGTAGAGGTGTTTATAGAGGAGGTGTATATAGAGATGTTTATAGAGGAGGTGGTGTTTGTAGAGGTGTTTATAGAGGAGGTGGTGTATGTAGAGGTGTTTATAGAGGAGGTGGTGTATGTAGAGGTGTATATAGAGGAGGTGGTGTATGTAGAGATGTTTATAGAGGAGGTGGTGTATGTAGAGATGTTTATAGATGAGGTGGTGTATATAGAGATGTTTATAGAGGAGGTGGTGTATATAGAGGTGTTTATAGAGGAGGTGGTGTATGTAGAGGTGTTTATAGAGGAGGTGGTGTATGTAGAGGTGTTTATAGAGGAGGTGGTGTATATAGAGATGTTTATAGAGGAGGTGGTGTTTATAGAGGAGGTGGTGTATATAGAGGTGTTTATAGAGGAGGTGGTGTATATAGAGGTGGTGTATGTAGAGGTGGTGTATGTAGGGGGGTGTTTATAGAGGAGGTGTATATAGAGATGTTTATAGAGGAGGTGGTGTTTGTAGAGGTGTTTATAGAGGAGGTGGTGTATGTAGAGGTGTTTATAGGAGGTGGTGTATGTAGAGGTGTATATAGAGGAGGTGGTGTATGTAGAGATGTTTATAGAGGAGGTGTATATAGAGATGTTTATAGAGGAGGTGGTGTTTGTAGAGGTGTTTATAGAGGAGGTGGTGTATGTAGAGGTGTTTATAGAGCAGGTGGTGTATGTAGAGGTGTATATAGAGGAGGTGGTGTATGTAGAGATGTTTATAGAGGAGGTGGTGTATGTAGAGATGTTTATAGATGAGGTGGTGTATATAGAGATGTTTATAGAGGAGGTGGTGTATATAGAGGTGTTTATAGGAGGTGGTGTATGTAGAGGTGTTTATAGAGGAGGTGGTGTATGTAGAGGTGTTTATAGAGGAGGTGGTGTATATAGAGATGTTTATAGAGGAGGTGGTGTTTATAGAGGAGGTGGTGTATATAGAGGTGTTTATAGAGGAGGTGGTGTATATAGAGGAGGTGGTGTATATAGAGGTGTTTATAGAGGAGGTGGTGTATATAGAGGTGTTTATAGAGGAGGTGGTGTATGTAGAGGTGTTTATAGAGGAGGTGGTGTATGTAGAGGTGTTTATAGAGGAGGTGGTGTATATAGAGGAGGTGGTGTATATAGAGGTGTTTATAGAGGAGGTGGTGTATATAGAGATGTTTATAGAGGAGGTGGTGTTTATAGAGGAGGTGGTGTATATAGAGATGTTTATAGAGGAGGTGGTGTTTATAGAGGAGGTGGTGTATGTAGAGGTGTTTATAGAGGAGGTGGTGTATGTAGAGATGTTTATAGAGGAGGTGGTGTATGTAGAGGTGTTTATAGAGGAGGTGGTGTATATAGAGGTGTTTATAGAGGAGGTGGTGTATATAGAGGTGGTGTATGTAGAGGTGTTTATAGAGGAGGTGGTGTATGTAGAGGTGTTTATAGATGAGGTGGTGTATGTAGAGGTGTTTATAGAGGAGGTGGTGTATGTAGAGGTGTTTATAGATGAGGTGGTGTATGTAGAGGTGTTTATAGAGGAGGTGGTGTATGTAGAGGTGGTGTATGTAGAGGTGTTTATAGAGGTGGTGTATGTAGAGGTGTTTATAGAGGAGGTGGTGTACATAGAGGTGTGTTGTATATAGAGGTGTATATAGAGGTGTGGTGTGTATAGAGGTGTATATAGAGGTGTGGTGTGTATAGAGGTGTGGTGTATATAGAGGTGTGGTGTGTATAGAGGTGTGTATAGAGATGTGGTGTGTATAGAGGTGTGGTGTACATAGAGGTGTGGTGTGTATAGAGGTGTGGTGTGTATAGAGGTGTATATAGAGGTGTGGTGTATATAGAGATGTTTATAGAGGAGGTGGTGTATATACAGATGTTTATAGAGGAGGTGGTGTATATAGAGATGTTTATAGAGGAGGTGGTGTATATAGAGGTGTTTATAGAGGAGGTGGTGTATGTAGAGGTGTTTATAGAGGAGGTGGTGTATGTAGAGGTGTTTATAGAGGATGTGGTGTATATAGAGATGTTTATAGAGGAGGTGGTGTTTATAGAGGAGGTGGTGTATATAGAGGTGTTTATAGAGGAGGTGGTGTATATAGAGATGTTTATAGAGGAGGTGGTGTATATACAGATGTTTATAGAGGAGGTGGTGTATATAGAGATGTTTATAGAGGAGGTGGTGTATATAGAGATGTTTATAGAGGAGGTGGTGTATGTAGAGGTGTTTATAGAGGAGGTGGTGTATGTAGAGGTGTTTATAGAGGAGGTGGTGTATATAGAGATGTTTATAGAGGAGGTGGTGTATATAGAGGTGTTTATAGAGGAGGTGGTGTATATAGAGGTGGTGTATGTAGAGGTGGTGTATGTAGAGGTGTTTATAGAGGAGGTGTATATAGAGATGTTTATAGAGGAGGTGGTGTTTGTAGAGGTGTTTATAGAGGAGGTGGTGTATGTAGAGGTGTTTATAGAGGAGGTGGTGTATGTAGAGGTGTATATAGAGGAGGTGGTGTATGTAGAGATGTTTATAGAGGAGGTGGTGTATGTAGAGATGTTTATAGATGAGGTGGTGTATATAGAGATGTTTATAGAGGAGGTGGTGTATATAGAGGTGTTTATAGAGGAGGTGGTGTATGTAGAGGTGTTTATAGAGGAGGTGGTGTATGTAGAGGTGTTTATAGAGGAGGTGGTGTATATAGAGATGTTTATAGAGGAGGTGGTGTTTATAGAGGAGGTGGTGTATATAGAGGTGTTTATAGAGGAGGTGGTGTATATAGAGGTGGTGTATGTAGAGGTGGTGTATGTAGGGGGGTGTTTATAGAGGAGGTGTATATAGAGATGTTTATAGAGGAGGTGGTGTTTGTAGAGGTGTTTATAGAGGAGGTGGTGTATGTAGAGGTGTTTATAGAGGAGGTGGTGTATGTAGAGGTGTATATAGAGGAGGTGGTGTATGTAGAGATGTTTATAGAGGAGGTGTATATAGAGATGTTTATAGAGGAGGTGGTGTTTGTAGAGGTGTTTATAGAGGAGGTGGTGTATGTAGAGGTGTTTATAGAGCAGGTGGTGTATGTAGAGGTGTATATAGAGGAGGTGGTGTATGTAGAGATGTTTATAGAGGAGGTGGTGTATGTAGAGATGTTTATAGATGAGGTGGTGTATATAGAGATGTTTATAGAGGAGGTGGTGTATATAGAGGTGTTTATAGAGGAGGTGGTGTATGTAGAGGTGTTTATAGAGGAGGTGGTGTATGTAGAGGTGTTTATAGAGGAGGTGGTGTATATAGAGATGTTTATAGAGGAGGTGGTGTTTATAGAGGAGGTGGTGTATATAGAGGTGTTTATAGAGGAGGTGGTGTATATAGAGGAGGTGGTGTATATAGAGGTGTTTATAGAGGAGGTGGTGTATATAGAGGTGTTTATAGAGGAGGTGGTGTATGTAGAGGTGTTTATAGAGGAGGTGGTGTATGTAGAGGTGTTTATAGAGGAGGTGGTGTATATAGAGGAGGTGGTGTATATAGAGGTGTTTATAGAGGAGGTGGTGTATATAGAGATGTTTATAGAGGAGGTGGTGTTTATAGAGGAGGTGGTGTATATAGAGATGTTTATAGAGGAGGTGGTGTTTATAGAGGAGGTGGTGTATGTAGAGGTGTTTATAGAGGAGGTGGTGTATGTAGAGATGTTTATAGAGGAGGTGGTGTATGTAGAGGTGTTTATAGAGGAGGTGGTGTATATAGAGGTGTTTATAGAGGAGGTGGTGTATATAGAGGTGGTGTATGTAGAGGTGTTTATAGAGGAGGTGGTGTATGTAGAGGTGTTTATAGATGAGGTGGTGTATGTAGAGGTGTTTATAGAGGAGGTGGTGTATGTAGAGGTGTTTATAGATGAGGTGGTGTATGTAGAGGTGTTTATAGAGGAGGTGGTGTATGTAGAGGTGTTTATAGAGGTGGTGTATATAGAGGTGTTTATAGAGGAGGTGGTGTATATAGAGGTGGTGTATGTAGAGGTGTTTATAGAGGAGGTGGTGTATGTAGAGGTGTTTATAGAGGAGGTGGTGTATATAGAGGTGTATATAGAGGTGTGGTGTATCTAGAGGTGTGGTGTGTATAGAGGTGTGGTGTATATAGAGGTGTATATAGAGGTGTGGTGTGTATAGAGGTGTGGTGTATATAGAGGTGTGGTGTGTATAGAGGTGTGGTGTATATAGAGGTGTGTTGTATATAGAGGTGTGTATAGAGGTGTGGTGTATATAGAGGTGTGGTGTGTATAGAGGTGTATATAGAGGTGTGGTGTGTATAGAGGTGTGGTGTATATAGAGGTGTGGTGTGTATAGAGGTGTATATAGAGGTGTGGTGTATATAGAGGTGTATATAGAGGTGTGTTGTATATAGAGATGTGTTGTATATAGAGGTGTATATAGAGGTGTGGTGTGTATAGAGGTGTATATAGAGGTGTGGTGTATATAGAGGTGTGGTGTGTATAGAGGTGTGGTGTATATAGAGGTGTGTTGTATATAGAGGTGTATATAGACGTGTGGTGTATATAGAGGTTTGGTGTGTGTATAGAGGTGTATATAGAGGTGTGGTGTGTATAGAGGTGTGGTGTATATAGAGGTGTGGTGTGTATAGAGGTGTATATAGAGGTGTGGTGTATATAGAGGTGTGGTGTGTATAAAGGTGTGGTGTATATAGAGGTGTGGTGTGTATAGAGGTGTGTATAGAGATGTGGTGTGGTGTATATAGAGGTGTGGTGTGTATAGAGGTGTGGTGTGTATAGAGGTGTATATAGAGGTGTGGTGTATATAGAGGTGTGGTGTATATAGAGGAGGTGGTGTATATACAGATGTTTATAGAGGAGGTGGTGTATATAGAGATGTTTATAGAGGAGGTGGTGTATATAGAGGTGTTTATAGAGGAGGTGGTGTATATAGAGATGTTTATAGAGGAGGTGGTGTATATAGAGGTGTTTATAGAGGAGGTGATGTATATAGAGATGTTTATAGAGGTGGTGTATATACAGATGGTTATAGAGGAGGTGGTGTATATAGAGATGTTTATAGAGGAGGTGGTGTATATAGAGGTGTTTATAGAGGAGGTGGTGTATGTAGAGGTGTTTATAGAGGAGGTGGTGTATGTAGAGGTGTTTATAGAGGAGGTGGTGTATATAGAGATGTTTATAGAGGAGGTGGTGTTTATAGAGGAGGTGGTGTATATAGAGGTGTTTATAGAGGAGGTGGTGTATATAGAGGTGGTGTATGTAGAGGTGGTGTATGTAGGGGGGTGTTTATAGAGGAGGTGTATATAGAGATGTTTATAGAGGAGGTGGTGTTTGTAGAGGTGTTTATAGAGGAGGTGGTGTATGTAGAGGTGTTTATAGAGGAGGTGGTGTATGTAGAGATGTTTATAGAGGAGGTGGTGTATGTAGAGGTGTTTATAGAGGACGTGGTGTATATAGAGGTGTTTATAGAGGAGGTGGTGTATGTAGAGGTGTTTATAGAGGAGATGGTGTATATAGAGATGTTTATAGAGCTGGTGTTTATAGAGCTGGTGTATATAGAGATGTTTATAGAGGAGGTGGTGTTTATAGAGGAGGTGGTGTATGTAGAGGTGTTTATAGAGGAGGTGGTGTATATAGAGGTGGTGTATGTAGAGGTGTTTATAGAGGAGGTGGTGTATGTAGAGGTGTTTATAGAGGAGGTGGTGTATGTAGAGGTGTATATAGAGGTGTTTATAGAAGAGAGGGTGTATATAGAGGTGTTTATAGAGGAGGTGGTGTATATAGAGGTGGTGTATGTAGAGGTGTTTATAGAGGAGGTGGTGTATGTAGAGGTGTTTATAGAGGAGGTGGTGTATATAGAGGTGTATATAGAGGTGTGGTGTATCTAGAGGTGTGGTGTGTATAGAGGTGTGGTGTATATAGAGGTGTATATAGAGGTGTGGTGTGTATAGAGGTGTGGTGTATATAGAGGTGTGGTGTGTATAGAGGTGTGGTGTATATAGAGGTGTGGTGTATATAGAGGTGTGTTGTATATAGTGGAGTATATAGAGGTGTGGTGTATATAGAGGTGTGGTGTGTATAGAGGTGTATATAGAGGTGTGGTGTGTATAGAGGTGTGGTGTGTATAGAGGTGTATATAGAGGTGTGGTGTATATAGAGGTGTATATAGAGGTGTGGAGTGTATAGAGGTGTGGTGTATATAGAGGTGTGTTGTATATAGAGGTGTGTTGTATATAGAGGTGTATATAGAGGTGTGGTGTGTATAGAGGTGTATATAGAGGTGTGGTGTGTATAGAGGTGTGGTGTATATAGAGGTGTGGTGTGTATAGAGGTGTGTATAGAGATGTGGTGTGTATAGAGGTGTGGTGTACATAGAGGTGTGGTGTGTATAGAGGTGTGGTGTGTATAGAGGTGTATATAGAGGTGTGGTGTATATAGAGGTGTTTATAGAGGAGGTGGTGTATATACAGATGTTTATAGAGGAGGTGGTGTATATAGAGATGTTTATAGAGGAGGTGGTGTATATAGAGGTGTTTATAGAGGAGGTGGTGTATGTAGAGGTGTTTATAGAGGAGGTGGTGTATGTAGAGGTGTTTATAGAGGATGTGGTGTATATAGAGATGTTTATAGAGGAGGTGGTGTTTATAGAGGAGGTGGTGTATATAGAGGTGTTTATAGAGGAGGTGGTGTATATAGAGATGTTTATAGAGGAGGTGGTGTATATACAGATGTTTATAGAGGAGGTGGTGTATATAGAGATGTTTATAGAGGAGGTGGTGTATATAGAGATGTTTATAGAGGAGGTGGTGTATGTAGAGGTGTTTATAGAGGAGGTGGTGTATGTAGAGGTGTTTATAGAGGAGGTGGTGTATATAGAGATGTTTATAGAGGAGGTGGTGTATATAGAGGTGTTTATAGAGGAGGTGGTGTATATAGAGGTGGTGTATGTAGAGGTGTTTATAGAGGAGGTGTATATAGAGATGTTTATAGAGGAGGTGGTGTTTGTAGAGGTGTTTATAGAGGAGGTGGTGTATGTAGAGGTGTTTATAGAGGAGGTGGTGTATGTAGAGGTGTATATAGAGGAGGTGGTGTATGTAGAGATGTTTATAGAGGAGGTGGTGTATGTAGAGATGTTTATAGATGAGGTGGTGTATATAGAGATGTTTATAGAGGAGGTGGTGTATATAGAGGTGTTTATAGAGGAGGTGGTGTATGTAGAGGTGTTTATAGGAGGTGGTGTATGTAGAGGTGTTTATAGAGGAGGTGGTGTATATAGAGATGTTTATAGAGGAGGTGGTGTTTATAGAGGAGGTGGTGTATATAGAGGTGTTTATAGAGGAGGTGGTGTATATAGAGGTGGTGTATGTAGAGGTGGTGTATGTAGGGGGTGTTTATAGAGGAGGTGTATATAGAGATGTTTATAGGAGGTGGTGTTTGTAGAGGTGTTTATAGAGGAGGTGGTGTATGTAGAGGTGTTTATAGAGGAGGTGGTGTATGTAGAGGTGTATATAGAGGAGGTGGTGTATGTAGAGATGTTTATAGAGGAGGTGTATATAGAGATGTTTATAGAGGAGGTGGTGTTTGTAGAGGTGTTTATAGAGGAGGTGGTGTATGTAGAGGTGTTTATAGAGCAGGTGGTGTATGTAGAGGTGTGTATATAGAGGAGGTGGTGTATGTAGAGATGTTTATAGAGGAGGTGGTGTATGTAGAGATGTTTATAGATGAGGTGGTGTATATAGAGATGTTTATAGAGGAGGTGGTGTATATAGAGGTGTTTATAGAGGAGGTGGTGTATGTAGAGGTGTTTATAGAGGAGGTGGTGTATGTAGAGGTGTTTATAGAGGAGGTGGTGTATATAGAGATGTTTATAGAGGAGGTGGTGTTTATAGAGGAGGTGGTGTATATAGAGGTGTTTATAGAGGAGGTGGTGTATATAGAGGAGGTGGTGTATATAGAGGTGTTTATAGAGGTGGTGTATATAGAGGTGTTTATAGAGGAGGTGGTGTATGTAGAGGTGTTTATAGAGGAGGTGGTGTATGTAGAGGTGTTTATAGAGGAGGTGGTGTATATAGAGGAGGTGGTGTATATAGAGGTGTTTATAGAGGAGGTGGTGTATATAGAGATGTTTATAGAGGAGGTGGTGTTTATAGAGGAGGTGGTGTATATAGAGATGTTTATAGAGGAGGTGGTGTTTATAGAGGAGGTGGTGTATGTAGAGGTGTTTATAGAGGAGGTGGTGTATGTAGAGATGTTTATAGAGGAGGTGGTGTATGTAGAGGTGTTTATAGAGGAGGTGGTGTATATAGAGGTGTTTATAGAGGAGGTGGTGTATATAGAGGTGGTGTATGTAGAGGTGTTTATAGAGGAGGTGGTGTATGTAGAGGTGTTTATAGATGAGGTGGTGTATGTAGAGGTGTTTATAGAGGAGGTGGTGTATGTAGAGGTGTTTATAGATGAGGTGGTGTATGTAGAGGTGTTTATAGAGGAGGTGGTGTATGTAGAGGTGTTTATAGAGGTGGTGTATATAGAGGTGTTTATAGAGAGGTGGTGTATATAGAGGTGGTGTATGTAGAGGTGTTTATAGAGGGAGGTGGTGTATGTAGAGGTGTTTATAGAGGAGGTGGTGTATATAGAGGTGTATATAGAGGTGTGGTGTATCTAGAGGTGTGGTGTGTATAGAGGTGTGGTGTATATAGAGGTGTATATAGAGGTGTGGTGTGTATAGAGGTGTGGTGTATATAGAGTGTGGTGTGTATAGAGGTGTGGTGTATATAGAGGTGTGTTGTATATAGAGGTGTGTATGTATAGGTGTGGTGTATATAGAGGTGTGGTGTGTATAGAGGTGTATATAGAGGTGTGGTGTGTATAGAGGTGTGGTGTATATAGAGGTGTGGTGTGTATAGAGGTGTATATAGAGGTGTGGTGTATATAGAGGTGTATATAGAGGTGTGTTGTATATAGAGATGTGTTGTATATAGAGGTGTATATAGAGGTGTGGTGTGTATAGAGGTGTATATAGAGGTGTGGTGTATATAGAGGTGTGGTGTGTATAGAGGTGTGGTGTATATAGAGGTGTGTTGTATATAGAGGTGTATATAGACGTGTGGTGTATATAGAGGTTTGGTGTGTGTATAGAGGTGTATATAGAGTGTGGTGTGTATAGAGGTGTGGTGTATATAGAGGTGTGGTGTGTATAGAGGTGTATATAGAGGTGTGGTGTATATAGAGGTGTGGTGTGTATAAAGGTGTGGTGTATATAGAGGTGTGGTGTGTATAGAGGTGTGTATAGAGATGTGGTGTGGTGTATATAGAGGTGTGGTGTGTATAGAGGTGTGGTGTGTATAGAGGTGTATATAGAGGTGTGGTGTATATAGAGGTGTGGTGTATATAGAGGAGGTGGTGTATATACAGATGTTTATAGAGGAGGTGGTGTATATAGAGATGTTTATAGAGGAGGTGGTGTATATAGAGGTGTTTATAGAGGAGGTGGTGTATATAGAGATGTTTATAGAGGAGGTGGTGTATATAGAGGTGTTTATAGAGGAGGTGATGTATATAGAGATGTTTATAGAGGTGGTGTATATACAGATGTTTATAGAGGAGGTGGTGTATATAGAGATGTTTATAGGAGGTGGTGTATATAGAGGTGTTTATAGAGGAGGTGGTGTATGTAGAGGTGTTTATAGAGGAGGTGGTGTATGTAGAGGTGTTTATAGAGGAGGTGGTGTATATAGAGATGTTTATAGAGGAGGTGGTGTTTATAGAGGAGGTGGTGTATATAGAGGTGTTTATAGAGGAGGTGGTGTATATAGAGGTGGTGTATGTAGAGGTGGTGTATGTAGGGGGGTGTTTATAGAGGAGGTGTATATAGAGATGTTTATAGAGGAGGTGGTGTTTGTAGAGGTGTTTATAGAGGAGGTGGTGTATGTAGAGGTGTTTATAGAGGAGGTGGTGTATGTAGAGGTGTATATAGAGGAGGTGGTGTATGTAGAGATGTTTATAGAGGAGGTGGTGTATGTAGAGATGTTTATAGATGAGGTGGTGTATGTAGAGGTGTTTATAGAGGAGGTGGTGTATATAGAGGTGTATATAGAGGAGATGGTGTATGTAGAGATGTTTATAGAGGAGGTGGTGTATGTAGAGATGTTTATAGAGGACGTGGTGTATGTAGAGATGTTTATAGAGAAGGTGGTGTATGTAGAGATGTTTATAGAGGAGGTGGTGTATGTAGAGATGTTTATAGAGGAGGTGGTGTATGTAGAGGTGTTTATAGAGGACGTGGTGTATATAGAGGTGTTTATAGAGGTGGTGTATGTGGTGTTTATAGAGGAGATGGTGTATATAGAGATGTTTATAGAGCTGGTGTTTATAGAGCTGGTGTATATAGAGATGTTTATAGAGGAGGTGGTGTTTATAGAGGAGGTGGTGTATGTAGAGGTGTTTATAGAGGAGGTGGTGTATATAGAGGTGGTGTATGTAGAGGTGTTTATAGAGGAGGTGGTGTATGTAGAGGTGTTTATAGAGGAGGTGGTGTATGTAGAGGTGTATATAGAGGTGTTTATAGAAGAGGTGGTGTATATAGAGGTGTTTATAGAGGAGGTGGTGTATGTAGAGGTGTTTATAGAAGAGGTGGTGTATATAGAGATGTTTATAGAGGAGGTGGTGTATGTAGAGGTGTTTATAGAAGAGGTGGTGTATATAGAGATGTTTATAGAGGAGGTGGTGTATAGAGGTGTTTATAGAGGTGCTAATCCCTGTTTGATCCTTTCCTTCCCATCCTCTTAGCACTCCGATCCACATTCTGACCCAGCTCAGCTGGTTTCCCCTGACAACGCTGTGTGTGTGTCAGAGAGAGAGAGAGAGTTGTGAGAAGTCAGGCAGGTTTTTAGTAAGTTATTTATTCTTGTTTTCTGCAGTTAGAGAGAATCAGTAATGCTGTATGTATTCTGGAAGGACTACTGCAGGAGCGTAACGTGGCTGTTGTCAGTCTCTCAGACTTCTCAGGATATAGTTCTCTCTCTCCAGCTGGGCGTTCCTTTCTGATAGTTCTTTTATCTGTTCCCATAGCAACTCCACTTCCTCTCTGACCGCCAGCATCAGGTGGGTCTTTACAAGGTCCTGAGTGGACAAATATTAAGAACACCATGACAGACTGACCAGGTGAATCCTATGATCCTTCTTCAGTGTAAGTAAAAGGGGAGGAGACAGGTTAAAGAAGGATTTTTAAGCCTTGAGACATGGATTGTGTATGAGCAAGAGGAAGGATTTAAGTGCCTTTGAACAGGGTATGGTAGTAGGTGCCAGGCGCACTGGTTTGTGTCAAGAACTACAACGCTGCTGGGTTTTTCCACGCTCAACAGTTTCCCACGTGTGTCAAGAAGGGTCCACCACAAAAAGGACATCCAGCCAATTTAACACAACTGTGGGAAGTATTGGGGTCAACATGGGCCAGCATCCCTGGGGAAAGATTGCAACACCTTGTAGAGTCAACATGGGCCAGCATCCCTGGGGAAAGATTGCAACACCTTGTAGAGTCAACATGGGCCAGCATCCCTGGGGAAAGATTGCAACACCTTGTAGAGTCCATGACCGGCGAATTGAGGCTGTCCTGAGGGAGGGTGTTCCTAATGTTTTGTACACTCAGTAGATATCACAATATAGAACTATCACTATATAACAATATACTGTGTCAATATACAACTATCACTATATAACAATATACTGTGTCAATATACAACTATCACTATATAACAATATACTGTGTCAATATACAACTATCACTATATAACAATATACTGTATCAATATATAACAATATACAGGTTGCCTATGTCTGGACTTGCCGCGTGGACAAATCAGGACGAAGATCTGGGTTTTGAAGTTGCGAGTGGGGGGTATCACAGAGGAATAGGCGGTAAAACCGCGGTGGTACCTGTCGTAAGTGGAAGGGTTAATGGCAGCTACAGCCTTCATATCCCTTGAGGTAGTTTTGAGAAAGGTCGATTGCTGAATCGAGATCGGATCTCTTCCCTTGCTTGCGAGGCTCACCAATACGGAGGTAAATATCGCCATCCTCGTCTGTTGATCAGTACCTTTAGCTTGTTCGAAGTGAGCGCCACTGTAAATTAGCTTCTACATGCTCACTAAGTGTTGCTTCTTGTATCATGTACTGTGATTGGTTGATAAGGTTGATCGTTCCAAAACCACTGGGGGGTGAGCATGGTACCTCCCGGGCAGTTTGCGTCGGGGAGGTTCCAGCCTGAACCGAAATCTACAAGGTGTCGAAATCGTTCCACAGGGAAGCTGGCCCCATGTTGACTCCAACACTTCCCACTGTTGTGTCAAGTTGTCTGGATGTTCTTTGGGTGGTGGACCATTCTAGATACACACAGGAAACTGTTGAGCGTGAAAAACCCAGAAGCATTGTAGTTCTTGACACAAACCGGTGCACCTGGCACCTTCTATCTACCCCGTTCAAAGGAACTTAAATATTTTGTCTTGCTCATTCACCCTCTGAAATGCACAAATACCATCAATGTCTCAATTGTCTCAAAATCCTCCTTTAACCTGTCTCCTCCCCTTCATCGAGACGTGGATATCACAATAAGGTTATTACACAACAGACTAGATATCACAATAAGGTTATTACACAACAGAGACCTAGATATCACAATAAGGTTATTACACAACAGACTATTTATCACAATAAGGTTATTACACAACAGACTAGATATCACAATAAGGTTATTACACAACAGACTAGATATCACAATAAGGTTATTACACAACAGACTAGATATCACAATAAGGTTATTACACAACAGACTAGACATCACAATAAGGTTATTACACAACAGAGACCGAGATATCACAATACATGGTATCACAATAAGGTTATTACACAACAGAGACCGAGATATCACAATACATGGTATCACAATAAGGTTATTACACAACAGACTAGATATCACAATAAGGTTATTACACAGACTAGATATCACAATAAGGTTATTACACAACAGACTAGATATCACAATAATGTTATTACACAACAGACTAGATATCACAATAAGGTTATTACACAACAGAGACCTAGATATCACAATAAGGTCATTACACAACAGACTAGATATCACAATAAGGTTATTACACAACAGAGACCTAGATATCACAATAAGGTCATTACACAACAGAGACCGAGATATCACAATACATGGTATCACAATAAGGTTATTACACAACAGACTAGATATCACAATAAGGTTATTACACAACAGAGACCGAGATATCACAATAAGGTTATTACACAACAGACTAGATATCACAACAGACTAGATATCACAATAAGGTTATTACACAACAGACTAGATATCACAACAGACTAGATATCACAATAAGGTTATTACACAACAGACTAGATATCACAATAAGGTTATTACACAACAGACTAGATATCACAATAAGGTTATTACACAACAGAGACCGAGATATCACAATACATGGTATCACAATAAGGTTATTACACAACAGACTAGATATCACAATAAGGTTATTACACAACAGAGACCGAGATATCACAATAAGGTTATTACACAACAGACTAGATATCACAACAGACTAGATATCACAATAAGGTTATTACACAACAGACTAGATATCACAACAGACTAGATATCACAATAAGGTTATTACACAACAGACTAGATATCACAATAAGGTTATTACACAACAGACTAGATATCACAATAAGGTTATTACACAACAGAGACCGAGATATCACAATACATGGTATCACAATAAGGTTATTACACAACAGACTAGGTATCACAATAAGGTTATTACACAACAGACTAGATATCACAATAAGGTTATTACACAACAGAGACCGAGATATCACAATACATGGTATCACAATAAGGTTATTACACAACAGACTAGATATCACAATAAGGTTATTACACAACAGAGACCGAGATATCACAATAAGGTTATTACACAACAGACTAGATATCACAACAGACTAGATATCACAATAAGGTTATTACACAACAGACTAGATATCACAACAGACTAGATATCACAATAAGGTTATTACACAACAGACTAGATATCACAATAAGGTTATTACACAACAGAGACCGAGATATCACAATACATGGTATCACAATAAGGTTATTACACAACAGACTAGGTATCACAATAAGGTTATTACACAACAGACTAGATATCACAATAAGGTTATTACACAACAGAGACCGAGATATCACAATAAGGTTATTACACAACAGACTAGATATCACAACAGACTAGATATCACAATAAGGTTATTACACAACAGACTAGATATCACAACAGATTAGATATCACAATAAGGTTATTACACAACAGACTAGATATCACAATAAGGTTATTACACAACAGAGACCGAGATATCACAATACATGGTATCACAATAAGGTTATTACACAACAGACTAGGTATCACAATAAGGTTATTACACAACAGACTAGATATCACAATAAGGTTATTACACAACAGAGACCGAGATATCACAATACATGGTATCACAATAAGGTTATTACACAACAGACTAGATATCACAATAAGGTTATTACACAACAGAGACCGAGATATCACAATAAGGTTATTACACAACAGACTAGATATCACAACAGACTAGATATCACAATAAGGTTATTACACAACAGACTAGATATCACAACAGACTAGATATCACAATAAGGTTATTACACAACAGACTAGATATCACAATAAGGTTATTACACAACAGACTAGATATCACAATAAGGTTATTACACAACAGACTAGATATCACAATAAGGTTATTACACAACAGACTAGATATCACAATAAGGTTATTACACAACAGACTAGATATCACAATAAGGTTATTACACAACAGACTAGATATCACAAGGTTATTACACAACAGACTAGATATCACAATAAGGTTATTACACAACAGACTAGATATCACAATAAGGTTATTACACAACAGACTAGATATCACAATAAGGGTATTACACAACAGACTAGATATCACAATAAGGCTATTACACAACAGACTAGATATCACAATAAGGTTATTACACAACAGACTAGATATCACAATAAGGTTATTACACAACAGAGACTGAGATATCACAATACATGGTATCACAATAAGGTTATTACACAACAGACTAGGTATCACAATAAGGTTATTACACAACAGACTAGATATCACAATAAGGTTATTACACAACAGACTAGATATCACAATAAGGTTATTACACAACAGAGACCGAGATATCACAATACATGGTATCACAATAAGGTTATTACACAACAGACTAGATATCACAATAAGGTTATTACACAACAGAGACCGAGATATCACAATAAGGTTATTACACAACAGACTAGATATCACAATAAGGTTATTACACAACAGACTAGATATCACAACAGACTAGATATCACAATAAGGTTATTACACAACATACTAGATATCACAATAAGGTTATTACACAACAGACTAGATATCACAATAAGGTTATTACACAACAGACTAGATATCACAATCAGGTTATTACACAACAGACTAGATATCACAATCAGGTTATTACACAACAGACTAGATATCACAATAAGGTTATTACACAACAGACTAGATATCACAATAAGGTTATTACACAACAGAGACAGAGATATCACAATAAGGTTATTACACAACAGACTAGATATCACAACAGACTAGATATCACAATAAGGTTATTACACAACAGACTAGATATCACAACAGACTAGATATCACAATAAGGTTATTACACAACAGACTAGATATCACAATAAGGTTATTACACAACAGAGACCGAGATATCACAATACATGGTATCACAATAAGGTTATTACACAACAGACTAGGTATCACAATAAGGTTATTACACAACAGACTAGATATCACAATAAGGTTATTACACAACAGAGACCGAGATATCACAATACATGGTATCACAATAAGGTTATTACACAACAGACTAGATATCACAATAAGGTTATTACACAACAGAGACCGAGATATCACAATACATGGTATCACAATAAGGTTATTACACAACAGACTAGATATCACAATAAGGTTATTACACAACAGAGACCGAGATATCACAATAAGGTTATTACACAACAGACTAGATATCACAATAAGGTTATTACACAACAGACTAGATATCACAACAGACTAGATATCACAATAAGGTTATTACACAACAGACTATCAAAATAAGGTTATTACACAACAGAGACCTAGATATCACAATAAGGTTATTACACAACAGACTAGATATCACAATAAGGTTATTACACAACAGACTAGATATCACAATAAGGTTATTACACAACAGACTAGATATCGCAATAAGGTTATTACACAACAGACTAGATATCGCAATAAGGTTATTACACAACAGACTAGATATCGCAATAAGGTTATTACACAACAGACTAGATATCGCAATAAGGTTATTACACAACAGACTAGATATCGCAATAAGGTTATTACACAACAGACTAGATATCGCAATAAGGTTATTACACAACAGACTAGATATCGCAATAAGGTTATTACACAACAGACTAGATATCGCAATAAGGTTATTACACAACAGACTAGATATCGCAATAAGGTTATTACACACCAGACTAGATATCGCAATAAGGTTATTACACACCAGACTAGATATCGCAATAAGGTTATTGCACACCAGACTAGATATAGCAATAAGGTTATTACACAACAGACTAGATATCGCAATAAGGTTATTACACAACATACTAGATATCACAATAAGGTTATTACACAGACTAGGTATCACAATAAGGTTATTACACAACAGACTAGATATCACAATAAGGTTATTATACAACAGACTATATATCGCAATAAGGTTATTACACACCAGACTAGATATCGCAATAAGGTTATTACACACCAGACTAGATATCGCAATAAGGTTATTGCACACCAGACTAGATATAGCAATAAGGTTATTACACAACAGACTAGATATCGCAATAAGGTTATTACACAACATACTAGATATCACAATAAGGTTATTACACAGACTAGGTATCACAATAAGGTTATTACACAACAGACTAGATATCACAATAAGGTTATTACACAACAGACTAGATATCACAATACATGGTATCACAATAAGGTTATTACACAACAGACTAGATATCACAATAAGGTTATTACACAACATAACTAGATATCACAATAAGGTGATATCACAATAAGGTTATTACACAACAGATCTAGATATCACAATAAGGTTATTAAACAACAGACTAGATATCACAATAAGGTTATTACACAACAGACTAGATATCACAATAAGGTTATTACCCAACAGACTAGATATCACAATAAGGTTATTACACAACAGACTAGATATCACAATAATGTTATTACACAACAGAGACCTAGATATCACAATAAGGTTATTACACAACAGACTAGATATCACAATAAGGTTATTACACAACAGACTAGATATCACAATAAGGTTATTACACAACAGACTAGATATCACAATAAGGTTATTACACAGACTAGATATCACAATAAGGTTATTACACAACAGACTAGATATCACAATAAGGTTATTATACAACAGACTAGATATCACAATAAGGTTATTACACAACAGACTAAATAACACAATAAGGTTATTACACAACAGAGACCTACCATTGCCTGCTCTATCTTGTTGTCTATTGCGATCATGCTGCTGCTCGACCCACTGCAAAGACAATAAAATAAACCAGTCAGAATATGTTGACGTGTCTCGGTTCAGTGTCATGTGGTGGTTCACATTAATTCCTAAACACCTCAAACATCTAACATCCACTGCAGCAAAAACACACAAAAATGGCACCCTGTTCCCTACATAGTACATGAACCAGGGTGCCTTCACAGTCTTTGTTAGATCACACAGCACAGAGG
>NW_025748928.1:0-29377 GCF_021184085.1 Oncorhynchus gorbuscha
TGTGTGTTCTCTGATGAACCTTTAGAGCAGTTGATCTTTTGAAGCATTTGTTCAGAGCAGGAGAAGCTTTTCTCCTGTGTGTGTTCTCTGATGACCTTTAGAGCAGTTGATTTTGAAGCATTTGTCACAGTCAGAGCAGGAGTAAGTCTTCTCTCCTGTATGTATGCGTTCATGTCTTTTTAAGTTGTACAGTTGAGAGAAACTCTTTCCACAGTCAGAGCAGGAGTAAGGCTTCTCTCCTGTATGTATATGTTCATGTCTTTTTAAGGTGCACAGTTGAAAGAAACTGTTTCCACAGTCAGAGCAGGGGTATGACTTCTCTCCTCTGTGCACTCTCTGATGAACTGTCAGAGCCTTTGAGGTTGTGAAATTCTTCCCACAGTCAGTACAGGAAAACAGATTCTCTCCTGTGTGTATTTTTACATGTAATTGTAGCTTTGATAGAAGTGAAAAATTCTCCTCACAATGTGGACAGTGGTGAGACCTCTTAGCTCTGTGATCTTCCTGCTGTTTCTCTCTGGATGTAGAGAATGTCTCAACATGGTCTCCTGTGAGAACAACATCAGAAGAACCAGTCAGTTGTGATAAACACTACAGGTCAAACGTTTCAGAACACATACTCATTCAAGGGTTTTTCTTTATTTTTACTATTTTCTACATTGTATATAGTGAAGACATCAAAACTATGAAATAACACAGATGGAATCATGTAGTAAACAAAAAGGTGTTAAACCATTCAAAATACATTATAACTGAGATTCTTCAAATAGCCACCCTTTGCCCTGATGACAGCATTGCACAATATTGGCATTCTCTTACCTTGAGAAAGAGATTTCTCTATCTTATCTTCTTCATCTTTAATGCTGACATTCAGCTCCATTGTCTGACTGCAGTCTTCCAGCTTCATCTCTGGATCCTGCAGAGCAAACTGGGCTCCACTGTCACAATCAGGACCCAATGACTGTAGGTTTGGAATCAGTGTGGAAGGAGAGAGGCAGGCTGGGTTTGTCCTCACTATTGATGTTACCGAACTCAGACTTAATTCTAGTTGTCCTGTAGTAACAAATGAGAAACAGACAGAAAGTTGTCTTGACAGATCTGGCACTTTATTCTAAAAAATATATATATTTATTCTTGTTAAATGATCTATTTCAGTGCTGGACTTGGACTGAAATAGGTGCTGGTAATCATTTTTAGGTGCAGGAGCTCCACAATACTGTTAATAATCTGTCCAAGTCAAACACTCATCTCATTTCAATAGATCTGGTAGATAAGCATTTAGAACAAAACATGAATTCATTGCAATTAGACAAAGTACCTGCTTTAAATTAGTCTACACAACGTAAATGTACTTAACCTAGAGTAGAGTTTCCCAAATTTGCATAAATGACTAAAAGCCATTTAGTACAAAGTTGCAGTATGTTTTAGGCATCACTATGTACTATTTTCCTGAATAACCTTGTCTTTACTGTATTATTTCAATGAAAAAACAATTTTATTTCACATTCACACCATAGTAACATTTATAGATATAGAAACATCTTAATGTGTCTGGATATTAGTAAACATGTAGAAAACTGATAATCATTACATTCTGCTTCAGAACTGTAGTGTGACCATGAAATTGTCTCTGTGGACCAGCACTGAAGTCTGTTGACGCAGACAGAGTGGGTGCCACCATTTTACCAGCTTGTGAATTTTACACAAAATCAATAACATGCTAAAAAAAACTCAGATATCTCAAATAAATTGATTGAATGTATGTACATAATTTCCTCAGACAAACTGTTGTGGAACATTGCTAGATTGTTATACTCCTTGTATTGCACTATAATGGTTTTATTTGACAGAATAGAGTATTCTGTTAACTATTGTGTGTGTTCCACTGAGGATGGGCCTCTATATTAGAGCACTGACAGAGGATATTTACAATGTCTTTGGGTGATAAAACCTAAAGTGTCATGCAGGTGAAAGAGGACCCAAACGCGACTTAACAGAAACGGAGTTTATTAATGTTCAAAACGGAATAACTGAAATCCTCTAGATTTGTAGAGGGGAAAACAACTGGAGAAGCGGCCACAGACTGCAGGTCGCTTCGGGTAGGCGCAGGCCGTAGTCGACTGAGACACCTGCTCACACGCAGCGTCTGATGAAGGCACAAAACACGACAGGACAGGGTGATACACAATCACGGCAAAAAACACGACAGGACAGGGCGAAACGCAATCACAGCATGGTGAATACAAAACAAGGAACCGACGGCACAGGAACGGAACACAAAGGAATAAATAGGGACTCTAATCAGGGGAAAGGATCGGGAACAGGTGTGGGAAGACTAAATGATGATTAGGGGAATAGGAACAGCTGGGAGCAGGAACGGAACGATAGAGAGAAGAGAGAGCGAGAGAGTGAGAGAGGGAGGGGAGAGAGAGGGCTAGAAGGAGGGAAAGAACCAAATAAGACCAGCAGAGGGAAACGAATAGAATGGGAAGCACAGGGACAAGACAAGATAATAAATGACAAACATGACAGTACCCCCCACTCACCGAGCGCCTCCTGGCGCTCTCGAGGAGGAACACTGGCGGCAACGGAGGAAATCATAGATCAAACGGTCCAGCACGCCCCGAGAAAGAACCCAACTCCTCTCCTCAGGACCGTAACGAAAAAACGATAAAAAGGGAAACTAGGGTACTACTCTAAAAAAAAAAAATGAGAACTAGGGACAGACTGAGACACAGCAAGGGCAGGGACAAGAACAGGAGAGATGCGATGGCAGGGAACAGACTGAGACCCAGCAAGACCAGGAGCAGAAGCAGAAAAAAAAATTACCAGACTTCTTCTGCGCGCAGTCTGAACACGCAGCCACGAAACGGCGCGTGTCACGCTCCTGAGTCGGCCACCAAAAGCGCTGGCGAATAGACGCAAGAGTGCCTCGAACACCGGGATGACCAGCTAACTTGGCAGAGTGAGCCCACTGAAGAACAGCCAGACGAGTGGAAACAGGAACGAAAAGGAGGTTACTAGGACAAGCGCGCGGCGACGCAGTGTGCGTGAGTGCTTGCTTAACCTGTCTTTCAATTCCCCAGACTGTCAACCCGACAACACGCCCATAAGGAAGAATCCCCTCGGGATCAGTAGAAGCCACAGAAGAACTAAACAGACGGGATAAGGCATCAGGCTTGGTGTTCTTGCTACCCGGACGGTAAGAAATCACAAACTCGAAACGAGCGAAAAACAACGCCCAACGAGCTTGACGGGCATTAAGTCGTTTGGCAGAACGGATGTACTCAAGGTTCTTATGGTCTGTCCAAACGACAAAAGGAACGGTCGCCCCTCCAACCACTGTCGCCATTCGCCTAGGGCTAAGCGGATGGCGAGCAGTTCACGGTTACCCACATCATAGTTGCGCTCAGATGGCGACAGGCGATGAGAAAAATAAGCGCACGGATGAACCTTATCGTCAGACTGGAAGCGCTGGGATAGAATGGCTCCCACGCCTACCTCTGAAGCGTCAACCTCGACAATGAATTGTCTAGTGACGTCAGGAGTAACGAGGATAGGAGCGGACGTAAAACGTTCTTTTAGAAGATCAAAAGCTCCCTGGGCGGAACCGGACCACTTAAAACACGTCTTGACAGAAGTAAGAGCTGTGAGAGGGGCAGCAACTTGACCGAAATTACGAATGAAACGCCGATAGAAATTAGCGAAACCTAAAAAGCGCTGCAACTCGACACGTGACCTTGAACGGGCCAATCACTGACAGCTTGGACCTTAGCGGAATCCATCTGAATGCCTTCAGCGGAAATAACGGAACCGAGAAAAGTAACGGAGGAGACATGAAAAGAGCACTTCTCAGCCTTTACGTAGAGACAATTCTCTAAAAGGCGCTGTAGAACACGTCGAACGTGCTGAACATGAATCTCGAGTGACGGAGAAAAATCAGGATATCGTCAAGATAGACAAAAACAAAAATGTTCAGCATGTCTCTCAGAACATCATTAACTAATGCCTGAAAACAGCTGGCGCATTGGCGAGACCGAACGGCAGAACCCGGTACTCAAAATGCCCTAACGGAGTGTTAAACGCCGTTTTCCACTCGTCCCCCTCTCTGATGCGCACGAGATGGTAAGCGTTACGAAGGTCCAACTTAGTAAAGCACCTGGCTCCCTGCAGAATCTCGAAGGCTGATGACATAAGGGGAAGCGGATAACGATTCTTAACCGTTATGTCATTCAGCCCTCGATAATCCACGCAGGGGCGCAGAGTACCGTCCTTCTTCTTAACAAAAAAGAACCCCGCCCCGGCCGGAGAAGAAGAAGGCACTATGGTACCGGCGTCAAGAGACACAGACAAATAATCCTCGAGAGCCTTACGTTCGGGAGCCGACAGAGAGTATAGTCTACCTCGAGGAGGCGTGGTCCCTGGAAGGAGATCAATACTACAATCATACGACCGGTGAGGAGGAAGGGAGTTGGCTCGGGACCGACTGAAGACCGTGCGCAGATCATGATATTCCTCCGGCACTCCTGTCAAATCGCCAGGTTCCTCCTGAGAAGTAGGGAGAGAAGAAACGGGAGGGATGGCAGACATTAAACACTTCACATGACAAGAAACGTTCCAGGATAGGATAGAATTACTAGACCAATTAATAGAAGGATTATGACATACTAGCCAGGGATGACCCAAAACAACAGGTGTAAACGGTGAACGGAAAATCAAAAAAGAAATAGTCTCACTGTGGTTACCAGATACTGTGAGAGTTAAAGGTAGTGTCTCAAATTTGATACTGGGAAGATGACTACCATCAAAGGCAAACATGGGCGTAGGCTTGTCTAACGGTCTGAAAGGAATGTTATGTTTCCGAACCCATGCTTCGTCCATGAAACAACCCTCAGCCCCAGAGTCAATCAAGGCACTGCATGTAGCACCCGAACCGGTCCAGCGTAGATGGACCGACATAGTAGTACAAGATCTAGATGAAGGGACCTGAGTAGTAGCGCTCACCAGTAGCCCTCCGCTTACTGATGGGCTCTGGCCTCTTACTGGACATGAATTAACAAAATGTCCAGCAACTCCGCAATAGAGGCACAGGCGGTTGGTGATCCTCCGTTCCCTCTCCTTAGTCGAGATGCGAATCCCTCCCAGCTGCATGGGCTCAGTCTCAAAGCCAGAGGAGGGAGATGGTTGCGATGCGGAGCAGGGAAACACCGTTGATGCGAGCTCTCTTCCACGAGCCCGGTGACGAAGATCTACCCGTCGTTCTATGCGGATGGCGAGAGCAATCAAAGAGTCCACATCTGAAGGAACCTCCCGGGAGAGAATCTCATCCTTAACCACTGCGTGGAGTCCCTCCAGAAAACGAGCGAGCAGCGCCGGCTCGTTCCACTCACTAGAGGCAGCAAGAGTGCGAAACTCAATGGAATAATCCGTTATGGACCGTTCACCTTGGCATAAGGAAGCCAGGACCCTAGAAGCCTCCCCACCAAAAACTGAACGGTCAAAAACCCGAATCATCTCCTCTTTAAAGTTCTGGAATTTGTTAGAGCAATCAGCCCTTGCCTCCCAGATAGCTGTGCCCCATTCTCGAGCCCGGCCAGTAAGGAGTGAAATGACGTAAGCAACCCGAGCTCTCTCTCTAGAGTATGTGTTGGGTTGGAGAGAGAACACAATCTCACACTGCGTGAGAAAGGAGCGGCACTCAGTGGGCTGCCCGGAGTAGCAAGGTGGGTTATTAACCCTAGGTTCTGGAGGCTCGGCAGGCCAGGAAGTAACAGGTGGCACGAGACGTAGACTCTGGAACTGTCCAGAGAGGTCGGAAACCTGAGCAGCCAGGTTTTCCACGGCCTGGCGAGCAGCAGACAATTCCTGCTCGTGTCTGCCGAGCATGGCTCCTTGGATCTTGACGGCAGTGTAAACAGCGTCTGAAGTCGCTGGGTCCATTCCTTGGTCGGTTCCTTCTGTCATGCAGGTGAAAGAGGACCCAAACGCGACTTAACAGAAACGGAGTTTATTAATGTTCAAAACGGAATAACTGAAATCCTCTAGATTTGTAGAGGGGAAAACAACTGGAGAAGCGGCCACAGACTGCAGGTCGCTTCGGGTAGGCGCAGGCCGTAGTCGACTGAGACACCTGCTCACACGCAGCGTCTGATGAAGGCACAAAACACGACAGGACAGGGTGATACACAATCACGGCAAAAAACACGACAGGACAGGGCGAAACGCAATCACAGCATGGTGAATACAAAACAAGGAACCGACGGCACAGGAACGGAACACAAAGGAATAAATAGGGACTCTAATCAGGGGAAAGGATCGGGAACAGGTGTGGGAAGACTAAATGATGATTAGGGGAATAGGAACAGCTGGGAGCAGGAACGGAACGATAGAGAGAAGAGAGAGCGAGAGAGTGAGAGAGGGAGGGGGAGAGAGAGGGCTAGAAGGAGGGAAAGAACCAAATAAGACCAGCAGAGGGAAACGAATAGAATGGGAAGCACAGGGACAAGACAAGATAATAAATGACAAACATGACATAAAGAGCATTACAGATAACATGAGGTAATGTTTTTGTGCTATGAAGTACCAGGAACGAGATTAGAACCTCATCTTAGGGACCAAACTGAATGATAATTAATAGCGAATGCTATCTGGCTATGGGATACTCCTCTCTCTCAAGTAAAAGTCTTTCTTTGTGAACTGTTCATAAGATCTGTGGTTTGTCATGTAAGTTGAGAGGGGTGTATCTTGGCTATAAAAGTTCTTTGTACTTTTCTGTTGTGACTTTGATGGTTCATTAGAGATGGCGCATCATTGAAAGTCAAAGGCTATTGCAAAGCTCTTATTATTAAAAGATGTAGTAACGGATGTTACCTAGCATGGTATGACATGTTGTTTTGATATTAGGAAGTTTAAACCGGCTATTACATACCTGTAGTAATAAATAGAAACCAACACAAAGGTTCTGGACATCACAGTTCTGGCTCTTTCTTGGTCCTTCTGTAGCTCAGTTGGTAGAGCAGGGCGCTTGTAACGCCAGGGTAGTGGGTTCGATCCCCGGGACCACCCATACGTAGAATGTATGCACACATGACTGTAAGTCGCTTTGGATAAAAGCGTCTGCTAAATGGCATATATTATTATATATTATTATATATTATTTATTCTGAAGAATGGTGTGTGCCTGCCTGGAACTTCCTGTTCCCCCACTACCACCGTGCACCCACAGATAGAACAATGAGAGATATTTCACTGGATGTAGGAATGTTAAGCATCTGCTTAGTGTTTCCACTCACCAACAAATATGGTAGTGAGATGAAGCCCAGTGGCTGGCAGTGCGAGAAGATGGATTTTGGCCGACATTCTGCAAATGTTCTAATCAATGAAACATCTGATCTTAAGGGGAAAAGACACGTTTGTGGCTGTATCACTTAGTTTCCTGCCTGGCAGTGAAGATACAATATTTGTTCAGATGTGTAGGAGGAGACTCAGCCTAGGAGAAAGGGTTAAATATCAGTGCTTGTGTGAACAATATCTTTGTCTAATGCAGCTGTATTGATCCTCTGAGAAGAATAAACTTGGTTTGAGCTTTCATAGAGTCCATAAAGTTTTTACTCTGAGAATTAGAACCTAACAATACTAAGTAACAAAATGGTCCATACATATATAGCGTTAACGTAGTATATATAACATGATACCTTAATAAACCAAGAAAGTATCAAAGATCAGAAATGAACAGCCTGTGGAGAACAAGCGATACCATTGAATAATGTGCTACGTTACCTAGAGGCCCTTTGCACATGATGTTAGGCTTGCATGTGAGTGACAATCATTTTAGTCCAAGAATATGATCGAAAGGCCTCAATCATTCTTAAAATGGAAGAAGTTTGGAACCACCAATAATCTTTCTAGAGCTGGCCATCCGGCCAAACTGAGATCGGGGGAGAAGGGCCTTGGTCAGGGAGGTGACTGGGGGACTAATCAGGATCGAGTGGAAAGATAAAAGGAACAAAATACAGAGAGATCCTTGATGAAACCCTGCTCCAGGGTGCTCAGGAACTCTGACGAAGGTTCACCTTCCAACAGGACAACAACCTGAAATACACAGCCAAAACAACGCAGAAGTGGCTTCGGGACAAGTCTCAATGTCCTTGAGAGGCTCAGCCAGAGCCCAGACTTGAACATCTCTGGAGAGACCAGAAAATAGCTGTGCGGCAACACTCCCCATCTAACCTGACAGAGCTTGAGAGGATCTGCAGAGAATAATGGGAGAAACTCCCAAAATACAGGTGTGCCAAGCTTGTAGCGTCATACACAAGAAGACTCGAGTCTGTAATCACTGCTAAAAGGTGCTTCAACAAAGTACTGAGTAAAGGGTCTGAATACTTATGTAAATGTGTTATAACATTGAGAGAAAAAAGTTATCATTTTGTTAAAATTTCTAAAAAAAAAACTGTGTTTGCTTTGTCATTATGGGGTAGTGTGTAGATTGATGAGGGGAAAAAAAACAATCCATTTTATAATAAGGCTGTAACATAACAAAATGTGGAAAAAGTCATGGGGTCTGAATAATTTCTCAATGCTCTGTATGCTGAATCCTTTCAGCAAGGTTGCTTCCCCTCCTCTCTAAGCTTTACTCTTATTCTGAAGCCTGATAAATCCAACAAAATGTGAAAGTTCAGACCGATTTCTCTTCTGAAATCCGACTCAAGAATTTGTGCTAAAGCCTTAGCCAGGAGATTGTGTATTAGATATGAGAGAACTCTGTCCAAAGACCAAAATGGTTTCCTGAAAAACCAAGGTTTTCACAATGTGAGGAGAGTACTAAACATAGGGGACCCTTCACATGTGCACTGATACTGCCATACTCTCACTTGATGCAGAGAAGGCATTCCATAGAGTTGAGTGGTCTTATTTTAAGTGCTTAAGAGATTTGGGAACTACTTCGGTAAATGGATTAAGATATGATATACAGACCCCACTGCAGAAGTTGCCACTAACAACTTTTTTCACAATTTTCAGATTTTTAGGGGGGATGAGACAAGGATGTCCGGACAGTCCAGGACTCTTTCTTTTAGCTATAGAACCCTTTGCCATTGCAGTAAGGGACCAAACGTCAATTAGTGGAATTAAAACATCAGATTTTGAACATTGAGTGGCCCTGTATGCTGATGATACCCTCTTATTCCTAACAGATCTAAAGAACCCTTCCTTCTCCAATTGTTTTATTTAACCAGGAAAAGCCTATTGAGACCCAGTCTCTTTTTCAAGGGAGACCTGGGCAAGAAGGCAGCAACAATCAATACATTACATCATTAAAAACATACAACATGATCCAGCACCCCAAAAAAACATCCCATCAATATTTTAAATGTATACAGTGGCACTAACATATCTAGTTGAAGCATGGATTGTAGACTATTCCATGCCTCTGGTGCACAAGAAGAGAAGGCAGTCTTGCCTAATACTGTGAATGTCCTGGGGACTTTGAGTAGCAACCACCTAGCAACTACTGGTGGTGAAGGAGACCAGACTACAGAGGTAAAGAGGGAGTTTACCTAAAAGGGCTTTGTAGATGAACACATACAAATGTATCTTTCTGTGCATATAAAGTGAGGTCCAATCTACCATTTGGTACAAGGTGTAATGGTGGGTGAGTGACTTGGCATTTGTAGTAAAGTGCAAGGATGCATGATAAACAGAGTCCAGTCTCTGTAAGACAGAGGAGGCTGCATGATAAACAGAGTCCAGTCTCTGTAAGACAGAGGAGGCTGCATGATAAACAGAGTCCAGTCTCTGTAAGACAGAGGAGGCTGCATGATAAACAGAGTCCAGTCTCTGTAAGACAGAGGAGGCTGCATGATAAACAGAGTCCAGTCCCTGTAAGACAGAGGAGGCTGCATGATAAACACAGTCCAGTCTCTGTAAGACAGAGGAGGCTGCATGATAAACAGAGTCCAGTCTCTGTAAGACAGAGGAGGCTGCATGCATATACAACAAGTCACCATAATCAACAACAGAGAGAAAATTTAAGCAGCTTTGTCACAAGATTATCCACATGAACTTTGAAGGACAACTTGTCATCCAACCAAATACCTAGGTATTTGTAGGATGACACGTTTTCAATGGATAAGCCACCAGATGTGACAATGCTAACCTTCTCTGGCAGAGTTCTAGCTCTGGGAAAGGTCATGAATTTCGTTTTTTGTACATTCAAGGCCAGTTTGAGACCATAAAAGGGAGGCCTGCAGTGACTAGAGCTCTTCAACAGCCTGAACCATAGAAGGAGCACATGAATATATGACTGTATCATCTGCAAATAGATGTAACTTTCCTGGTTGCATCCCATTTCCCAAATCATTAATAGAAATTGAGAACACTGGAGCTAAAATGGAACCCTGGGACACCTATATTCATTCCAAGAAAGCGAGACTTGTGATTGTCAGTATATACACATTGTGTTCTGTCAGAAAGATAATTCCTAAACCAATTTACTGCCCCTTCACAGAGACCAATGTTTCTGAGTCTAGCTAGCAACAATTCATGGTCAACTGAATCAAAGGCCTTTGATGAATCCACAAACAGAAGACAGACTGAACCCTGCTCAGTATGTTCTTTTTGATGAAGGAGCTTTTTAACTGAGTTCACTAGGGATTCATAGACTTTGGCCAGGATAGGGAGTTTAGAGATAGGACCATAGTTAGTAGCATCTGAGGGATCTCCACCCTTTAGCAGTGGGAGGACATAAGCTGATATCCAAATGCTGGATATGGAATTGGTCAAGAGACTCCAATTGAAAATGTGAGCCACAGGTTCAGTAATAATACCGGCTGCTATCTTTAAGGAGGTCGGAGTCCAGGTTGTCTGGACCTGCAGACATTTTAGTGTCTATGTCCTTTAGTGCTTCATAGACCTCAGTATAAGAAACAGGCTCAAAGTTCAAATGGTTCACATGAGGGCCTATATCATAGTTGACTGTAACAGAGCTGACATTAGAGGCCTGGGTCCCACCATTATCAACAACTGAACCAGCATATATGAAGTGCTTGTTAAAACCCCTACAATATGGGCTTCATCTTTCACATCATTAGAATCCATCATTAAAAGGTCAGGAAGGTCAGAGGATACATTAGAACCTGACACTGATTTGATTGGCTTCCAGAACTTGGTAGGGGTGTTTAGGTTCTCTGTGACTACATTTAAATAGTCATCTGATTTGGACTTCCTGATCAACCCTGTTCATGTGTTTCTTAGCGCTCTGAAGGAGGCCCAGTCAACAGAAGCTTTTGTATGTCTAGTTTGAGCCCAAGATATATTTCTCTTTCTAATGAATTGTGCCAAGTTATCTGAAAACCAGGGAGTGTCCCTTCCACTGATTCTATATTTCTTCACAGGGGCTTATCACAAATGGACACAAATTTCATATAAAAATAGTCCCAGGCAGTGTCAACATCGGGAATCAGACTTACCCTGTCAATATTATTATTATATATTATGGTACAGATCATGTAAGAACACTTGCTCATCAAACTGTCTAAAATGTATTTTCTAAATATAACGGGGTTTGGCTTTGGTCATTTTTGTATTTCTAACACAAGCAATTGCACAGTGATCACTGACATCATTACAGAATATCCCAGTTGATGTGTATTTGTGAGAGGTATTCGTTAGAATAATGTCCAATAGAGTTGATTTGTTAGGTGCTCTGGGATTCGGTCTGGTTGGGAACATTAATTAATAGAGTGAGATCCAGAGAGTCACACAGTTCTTTAAAAACAGTCTGATACAGATGTAAGGATGTTCCTGTTCAAATCTCCCAAAATAATGAATTCAGAGTCCTTTAACCAGAAGGGGACTAGGGTTCCAATTTGGGAACTCCCCCCACCCACATTCAGCTGGAAGGTGGCGCATGGAACGCAAAAATATTCCTAAAAATATTTAACCTCCACACATTAACAAGTCCAATGGCTCAAATGAAAGATGAACACCTTGTTTATCTACCCAGCAAGTCAGATTTCTAAAATGTTTTACGGCGAAAACATAGCACATATTTATATTAGATCACCACCGAAACAAAAGGCAAGCGGCGGCCATTTTGTCCCAGAAAAAATCAAATTTAAAAGTAGGATTAAAAAATAAATAATTCACTAACCTTTTGAAAATCTTCATCAGATGACAGTAATATTACATGTTACACAGTACATTTTTTTCAATAATATGCCATTTATATCCATAAATCTGTTTACAATGACGACATTTAAAAAAAAATGCTACTCAAATGTCAGGAGAAATGATGATAGCTCCGACAGATAACGTCAGATAACAAGCAATAAACATGACTAAATATACATGTTCTACACATATTTACAAAGATACACTTCTTCTTAATGCAAGCGCTGTATTACATTTATTTTTAACGTTACAGACATCGTTCACTGGGCTATACTATGAGTCAGCGCTCCGATATTAGCAGTATGTCTCCTCTACGTTTGGAGTCCACAGAAACACCAAATAACCACATAAATATTCCCTTACCTTTGATGTTCTTCCATCAGGAGACGTAGAAGGAGTCATACTTACCCAATACATCATTTGGTTTCACGTTGTGTATCTCTGTATCAGCACATGTTAACAGCTTCGGCTGAAATGCATCCAAAATGACTTCTGGTCCAGCACTCTTGCGCATCAAAACTTCCAATTTACATATTATATGTCCACTAAACTGGTCAAACAATGTGAAAAATCGAGATTTATGATGTTTTTAGCATGTAGAACAAAGAGCAACGCTAACAGACAATCCGGCTTGAAATGCTGCATCATGGAAAAAGACGTACTCCAAATCGGCCGCGCAAAAGAGTGCCTGTTTTTCAGAGGGAAACGAGCAATTTCGCCCGCCAAACGTGCAGGGCTCGTGGGATTCTCACAATGAACGTGCCATTTGAAAGCTGACATCGCGCTGAACAGATAGAGACTGTTCCTGGATCCGTACCTGCCTGGGAAGGGTGGGGGCCATGACGTCAAAGTTGACCCAACTTTTCTCTTCACAAGAGAGAATTTGGGAGAAAGGCTGCCCTGAGAGTTCTGCTTTACATACAGACATAATTTTAACGGTTTTAGAAACTTTAGAGTGTTTTCTATTCAATAATAATTTTTATATGCATATATTAGCAATTTTGGGAATAAATATTTTCAGTTTACTATGGGTACGCACTTTCTCCAACGGGGGCAGTATAGGGGGTAGCTCTAAGAGGGTTTAGTGTGTCTCCCAAAGCCGACTACAGTGATGTGGGAGTCCTTACATACTTTCACTTTAACCGCAAGCAATTCAAAATGTTTGGTTTGGTAATCGAGAGAATTTCAGAGGTGTTAAACTCAGATTTAACATAAATTGCAACCCCTCCTCCTTTACTCATCCGATCAGCTCTCGAAACCATGAACCCATCAATAGAAATCCAGTTATTTGACACAGATTTCTTTAGCCAAGTTTCTGATAAAACCATTATTTCTGCATTTGTTGTTTTGGCCCGTATTCTAATCATGTCTATTATTGGAAATAACATTAATATGCAAGAGGACAAAACCTTCTGTTTTTAAAATCATAGGGAGTTGGTAGAGATTGCATGGTCTCTACCGACCCAGGGTTTGAATACTTTCCGAATGTACTGTATGTATTCTTATAAGTAGGCTGTGCAATACAAAGGGGGAATAAAACTATTGAAAGCTAAAAAGGGGGGAGGGTTATGGAAATTATGAGCCATATCATCCTCCACTCACTATCACAGGGGTTAGAAACTACACACTCATTTCATAATAGAACCCGAAAACTGGCAGTTTGTCTACTCCACTTCTTCAGTCTACACTCTGATCACTCCAGATAGACCTGTGAATAAAACAAATGCTGACAATACTGGTGTCAAACCATGCAAGTCTCAGTAGCATGAAATAACATCTACCTTCTCATTGAAACAGTTCATCATGAAACAGTTCTACTGCAACTTTTCATGCACAGTGGAGAAGTTGGAATGAACACAGACTTAATTAGAAAAAACCTGTGCTTACTAAGAGAAACCGATTTCTCCTCCTCTTCATCTTTAATGTTGACATTCAGCTCCAGTGTTGGACTGCAGTCTTCCAGCTTCACTGATGCCATCTCTGGATCCTGCAGAGCAAACTGGGCTCCACTGTCACAATCAGGACCCAGTGACTGTAGGTTTGGACTCAGTGTGGAAGGAGAGAGGAAGGCTGGGTTTGTCCTCACTGTTGATGTTACCGGCCTCAGACTTAATCTGATTTGGCCTGTAGTAATAAAGAGACACGAACACAAGTTATTGTTTTGACAGTTCTGTCACTTTATTCTAGTCAATTATGTAATTACAATAGATCAGGTAGCTAAGCATTGACAAAAAACATTCATTCATTCACATTAGACAAAGTACATACTTTAAATTACACAACACAAGTGCACGTAACCATAACATGCCATTTATAAAACAGAAAACATCTCCTTTAAGCAGTACTTCAAAGTATTTTTACTTAGTTACTTTACACCACTGCCAACTGTATTTCCCGTTCACACCATAGTAACAATTATAGATAAAGATTGAAACAACTGAATGTGTCTGAATATTAGTACACATGTAGAAACTGATAATCATAATTCAGCTTCAAAATAGTGCGACCGTGAAATTGTCTCTCACTCATGCACCTGCACTGCTACCCCATTCAGAGATGCTGACTGCTTTAGTTCACATGCACTGCTACCCCATTCAGAGATGCTGACTGCTTTAGTACACCTGCACTACTACCCCATTCAGAGATACTAACTGCTTTAGTACACCTGCACTACTACCCCATTCAGAGATACTAACTGCTTTAGTACACCTGCACTGCTACCCCATTCAGAGATGCTGACTGCTTTAGTTCACCTGCACTGCTACCCCATTCAGAGATGCTGACTGCTTTAGTACACCTGCACTACTACCCCATTCAGAGATACTAACTGCTTTAGTACACCTGCACTACTACCCCATTCAGAGATACTAACTGCTTTAGTACACCTGCACTGCTACCCCATTCAGAGATGCTGACTGCTTTAGTTCACCTGCACTGCTACCCCATTCAGAGACGCTGACTGCTTTAGTACACCTGCACTGCTACCCCATTCAGAGACACTAATTGCTTTAGTACATCTGCACTGCTACCCCATTCAGAGATACTAACTGCTTTAGTACATCTGCACTGCTACCCCATTCAGAGATGCTGACTGCTTTAGTTCACCTGCACTGCTACCCCATTCAGAGATGCTGACTGCTTTAGTTCACCTGCACTGCTACCCCATTCAGAGATGCTGACTGCTTTAGTACACCTGCACTGCTACCCCATTCAGAGATACTAACTGCTTTAGTACACCTGCACTACTACCCCATTCAGAGATACTAACTGCTTTAGTACACCTGCACTGCTACCCCATTCAGAGATGCTGACTGCTTTAGTTCACCTGCACTGCTACCCCATTCAGAGATGCTGACTGCTTTAGTACACCTGCACTGCTACCCCATTCAGAGACACTAATTGCTTTAGTACATCTGCACTGCTACCCCATTCAGAGATACTAACTGCTTTAGTACACCTGCACTGCTATCCCATTCAGAGATGCTAACTGCTTTAGTACACCTGCACTGCTATCCCATTCAGAGATGCTAACTGCTTTAGTTCACCTGCACTGCTACCCCATTCAGAGATGCTGACTGCTTTAGTACACCTGCACTACTACCCCATTCAGAGATACTAACTGCTTTAGTACACCTGCACTACTACCCCATTCAGAGATACTAACTGCTTTAGTACACCTGCACTGCTACCCCATTCAGAGATGCTGACTGCTTTAGTTCACCTGCACTGCTACCCCATTCAGAGATGCTGACTGCTTTAGTACACCTGCACTGCTACCCCATTCAGAGACACTAATTGCTTTAGTACATCTGCACTGCTACCCCATTCAGAGATACTAACTGCTTTAGTACACCTGCACTGCTATCCCATTCAGAGATGCTAACTGCTTTAGTTCACCTGCACTGCTACCCCATTCAGAGATGCTGACTGCTTTAGTACACCTGCACTACTACTCCATTCAGAGATACTAACTGCTTTAGTACACCTGCACTACTACCCCATTCAGAGATACTAACTGCTTTAGTACACCTGCACTGCTACCCCATTCAGAGATGCTGACTGCTTTAGTTCACCTGCACTGCTACCCCATTCAGAGATGCTGACTGCTTTAGTACACCTGCACTGCTACCCCATTCAGAGACGCTAATTGCTTTAGTACATCTGCACTGCTACCCCATTCAGAGACTAACTGTTTTAGTACATCTGCACTGCTACCCCATTCAGAGATGCTGACTGCGTTAGTACACCTGCACTACTACCCCATTCAGAGACTAACTGCTTTAGTACACCTGCACTGACTGCTTTAGTACACCTGCACTGCTACCCCATTCAGAGACGCTAACTGCTTTAGTACTTATTGACGATAGTATCTTCTGACCAGGGAGTTTTCCTAAGATCCACGACACTAGTCTTTTTCCACATTTTGTTAAGTGACAGCCTTATTCTAAAATTGATTAAATTGTTTTTCCCCTCATCAATCTACACACAATAACCCATAATCAAAGCCTAAACAGGTTCAGAAATGTTTGCAGATTTATTACAAATAAAAATATATATAGAATCACCCACCCCTCTTGTTGGCGGAGAGAACATTTAGCAGTTTTAAAGCTCATTTCAGGCTAACGATCTGAACCCAAAATCCCTCATTTGTTTAGGAAAAACATTCCCCATCCCTCAACCCTTGCTCTCTTTACGTGACACATGTATGCATGGCTAGAGAACCTTCTGTTATTATTACTCCAGAATGTCTGTTATTCCAGAGGATGAGTCGGACGGGATTTTTCCCCCCCCAAACGCCCCCCCTGTAATTCTTTATTTTTTCCACAATTGGCAGTTATGATACAAGCCTTACGTTCCCCAGTTTATGGGTTGTAGTTTGTGTATTTGCATGTGTTTATTTCCGGAAATGGCTTCCTGAAATCCCTCAAGCAGCTGATTGGTCGACTCCATGGCTAATTTGAGAGCTGACCCCGTCCCCTCGTCAAGACACAGCTGTCTCCAATTACCCATTCCTTTAGAAGCTATATAAAAGCCAGTGTTCCGTTCAGGAGGAGGAGATTTGCTTGAGAGTTTTTTTTCTGGGAGGTCATTGCGGAGATTTTGCTAGAGAGATTTGCTGAGAGTTGGTATGTTTTGTGAGTTTGTTGCTCAGATAGAGCTTATTTGATGTCCTTTGTTTCTTAGTTTGTTTGTGAAATTGTTTAATATTCTGTTTCATTTGTTCCCAGGGGAGAAGGGGAAGGCACCTAGGGAGTGCTTAGGCAAGAGGCCCGCGGGCATACATATACCCTTAGCATATTCGCTGTCTAGGCACACTAGGTAAGACCTGGGCGGACCACCCCCTGTATTTTGGTTAGGGCACCAGGTGGTGCTAAATTAGGTAAGTAGTGGGTAGGCAGGTAAGATAGGAGAGGGGGGGGCTTTGAGATATACTTTCTTTGCTTTGGTTCCGTCCAGCCCCTTTTCCCCATATTACCGTGTGAAGGAATAAAGTCCTTGTAAACGGTACCACATTCTGCCTGTTGTCATTCTTTCTTGCACCTACAGTCCAGACTTTTTTCACTTCACGGAGAGTTTAGTTGTAGCAGGGTGTTGCGTTCCCTCTTCATAGAGGCGTGCGTAACAATTATTACTCCAGAATGTCTGTTATTCCAGAGGATGAGTCTGACGGGATTCTTTTCCCCCCCAAATGGCCCCCTGTAATTATTTATTTTTCCACAACTGGCAGTTATGATGCAAGACTGGAGGATTTTATTCTAGGAGTGAAGATTCAGTATTTCAACATGTCCAGGTGATAGGGCCACACTGGTAACTCCAGCTTGGTTTCTAAACCAATCTATCCTATAGTGTCACCCTAATATTTGAATTGAGAAAGTGTGATCATAATCATTGGCATATTTTAGCGATCTGCAGTACATCCTAAATGTCCCTCAGCCTTCAGATGTGAGCTAAACAGTTCAATTTCACCCCAGATGCATTTTAAGCCTATGGATGAGAACGTTAATCATTTACAAACCTTTAGGTCAGTTGTATGCTGCTGCTTTGCGATCTATTAACAGCAAAGGTTGCATTAAATTGACTCAATATTTTTTACTGATGCATTTGGTAATATTCAATTCATAAACACAAAACATGTAAACAAAAGCATTGACTGTGAAAGTTGATAGGCTGCATGGAGCCCATTCATTATGCGCAGTACTTAACTGATTAGATATATTGAACTATTGTTTTCTTGGGTAAACCGAGAGCAACACCTGTCAAACGCAGACATTTCTCTCAAAACACAGGGATGTCGATTTGCACCGGACTAGTATTATATCAGAGGACTTTGGATTTTGCCCCAAAACAGCAGATTATTCTGGTTGGAATTGTTACTCTCCTGCCATGTAAATCTTACTGTCATGGCAGATTCGAACGGGACAAAAATGAAAGATGTGGTGTTTTGTGCTCGTGCACATAATTACATAACCCGACCTCCCCCAGTAAAACGACTCCCGTCCGAATAGGGCACAATAGGGCCTGACCTATAGCCAGGGCCACTATTTGCCATTCTGCTCCAAAAATTCCACCCCCAGCAAAACTAGAACAGTCCCAGTTTGTAAAATGAAGTTGAAAAGACATCTATAAAATAGGTATTTTCCAGACATTGAATGCAAGGGAAGCCAGCAATCGTTTGTCCTCCCTTAAAAAATAAAAAATAATAATAATAGCCAATCAGCATTGACCTAAACTGACTGGGCTCAGCTGTGATTGGTCCTGGCCCACCAAAAACAAGTGTCAAGGGAAGCCAGTTTGGATTTGCCTTCAGACCAATCACATCACATCAGAAGCCAAACATAACTGACATCTCAATGTGTTGTTGTCCTCTGGTGGATAGTTGGCTAACTTAGAAAAGGGACGATTTTAGCCATGGATGGAGATATAGGGATTTAGACTTACGGCCTTAATTATCCACTGGCCAATGATTATAACAGTGATTCTGATCCAACAATACATTGCGCCCCGTGACCTGAGGGGATGGAAGTTCAACATGTAGCTAGATGTAGTATGCTAATATTACCTAGCTGGCCTGGCGCATCGTTTCCCATGAAAGTAAGTTAGACTAATGAGCCAAAACGTTTTGCCAGGTAGCCTAGGACAACAGAAACTAAACGCATTTACTCTACGACAGTCAGACCTTTTAGGCAAAATGAACGAGGAGGATGGCATTGGTGTTTCTCTACAAGTAGTCAGAAAATGTTGTTAACATTACCTTGCTTGACCATGCTGTAGGTAATGTAATTGTTTGTTACACACAATATGTTTAATAGACTTCACCCAACAGATGTTGCTCTCCGGTTTTGTAATGAAAACGAGTGTGTGGTTGAATTTATTCTGCCAGTGTCTTCTTATTGTCTCGGGCCTTAGTCCTATATATCACGGGGGGCAAGACATATGAACTAACAGCTTAATGTGCACACACATAGGTCGTTATGTTTTTGTTTGTTTTTTGGGGCTTGGCTTCTGCAGTGACTTCCCATGCACTGGAAACATTTACATACATTTACATTTAAGTCATTTAGCAGACGCTCTTATCCAGAGCGACTTACAAATTGGTGCATTCACCTTATGACATCCAGTGGAACAGCCACTTTACAATAGTGCATCTAAATCTTTGAAGGGGGGGGAGAAGGATTACTTTATCCGATCCTAGGTATTCCTTCGAAACATTTATTTCTATCTGATTTCAGATTATCAATCCTTACAAAATAGTTTTTCTATATCATCATTAGAAAGTTGTGTAAAGGCAGTTGTTTGAGAAAATCATTGATTTTCTTATAAGATACACATTTGGACGTGTTTTTTTCTTGACTGATTACAATTTGATTGATGTGGTTCTATTGTACGTCATCATTAAACGCAGACAGATTGCGCACCGCCATTTTACCAACTCGTAAGACTTTTTATTTTTACACAAAGCCAATAATATCTCAAATACATTCATTATAAATAAATTTCCATTTTGATACACGTTCAAAAAGAAAAATCTAGCTACGTGACTTGCAAAATTGTTTCACGTTTTTCACTCACTCGGTTTGACACATAAATAACACACACAACCTTTACCAAACGTGGTAATAACTTGACGGATGTGTTACCTAGCATGTTATGACGTGGTCTTTCGACATTGGAAAGTTTAAACGTGCTATTACATACCTGTAATAATGGACCCAAAGGTTACCGTGTTCACAGCACAGTTCTAGCGCTTCCTTTATCTGAAGAATGGAGCGCGCGTCCCCGGAACTACTTCTTCCTCTGCTTTGGAGTTTAACGGCGGTTGGAATCGAATATGTAGCATTACCGCCCCCAACTGGACTATAATATAAACACATTGCACTTTAAAATACAAAATGGGAAAACGGGAAAAGCAAAAACGTATTTTTTTTTAAAGAACTCTACAATCATTAAAAACCCACTACCCCATTCCACTACTTTGACCCGATCTGCTCCTGCACCATGCCAACGGCCTGGGAGAACGGGACACCACCACCCAACACATCCTGTAACTCTTCTGAAGTTAAATACCCAGATACTTCTCAGCAGCTGCCTCAATTATTTTCTGTGACTTACGTGCCACCTCTGAGGTACAGATGAAGCCAACCTTAATGAAGCATACAGTATATCACTCAAATCAAATTGTTCTTGTCACATGCGCCGAATACAACAGATGTAAACTTAAAGACCCTTAACCAACAATGCAGTTCAAGAAATAGAGTTAAGAAAATATTTGCTAAATATATATATATATTAAGTAACACAATAAGATTACATAACTTCTAATGACTACTGAAAAGTCCAAAATTATATATATCTTACAAGGAGGGTTTGAATTTGAACTTTTCAGTAGTCATTAGAAGCTATGTAATCTTATTGTGTTACATTTTATGTCCATTAAAATAACATACAATTGATAGAAATACAGTGTAGACATTGTTAATGTTGTAACTAACTATTGTAGCTGGAAACGGCAGATTTTTTTATGGAAGTCCGTGCTCCCAAATAGTAGAAATCGTGTGATTCATAAGGTTACATGATTCATTAGCCCCACATGGCTATAAAAATAAATTATGCAATTATATGGCCATTAAATAACACACAACATCATGCCGTATTTAGATAGTGGAATAGGCCTAGTCTAAATCATATTTACTTTCTGTTTTGCAGCTCAGGCGGTTTTTCTAGACAATGCTCTTCTGTGTCTCTATTGTATAATTCTCACACAAGTCATTTGCTGAAGGCTCAAGCCTATATTACGCTATCTACTGGTACAATGCTGTTCTAAAACAAGATCTAGACTTTTATTTTGAAAATGAAACGGGAAGCTGCAATTATTGAATAGCTGCATTCGGTTTTTCAGATTCCACATTCCAGACACAAATGTGTATATATTAAAAAGATCTGTAACCGAGTAAAGGGAGACGTAAAGTAAACACTTAAGTGTAAATGTTCATTCATGGTCGTAACATAGTACGTTTACAGATTATAATTTTTTACTGTTACGTTACATGTTTCACGCACGGCTTTTCTTACGACTCAATGTCTCGGAGGAGGAGGAGTCCGTGGCACCAACCCCTTCTCATGTAATGGGGTAGGGCTATTCCAAGGATCCCGGAACGTACGGACGGTTGCACTGTGGTAATGGGGAACAGGAAGTTCCGGACAGGCGCGCAACATTCTTCAGAATAAAGAAAGCGTGCAGTCTAGAAGAGAATCATTGTGTCCGTCTCTATTTATTACTACAGGTATGTAATAGAATATTTACATTTCTAACATCGAAAGAACATGTCATGCTATGCTAGGTGACAAATCTTTTAAGTTATTAACACTTTTGGTTAAGGTTTGATGTGTTATTTTTGTGTCAAACAGAATGAAGAACGTGATAACTACTTGACAAGTTCCATAACTAGAGACTTGGTTTGTCTGAGTGGATGTACATACTTTTCTCAAAGTAATTCTGCGTAAACGGGCTTCGGGCAGTGCGGGTGCAGCAGGGAGAGACAATTTGACGGTTGCAGTACTGTTTTGAAGCTGAAAGTAATTATCCGTTTTCGACATGTGTAGTAATATTCAGACATATTCAGTTGTTTCAATCTTTATAAATGTTAGTATGGTGTGAACGGAAATGCTATTGGTTTTGTATTGTAACAATATATCGAAGGCAAGGTTATTCAGGAAAATAGTACAAACAAGCTGCAACCTTGTAATACATGGTTTTTGTCATTTATGCATGTACATTCTGTATCTACTATAGATGAAGTGCTTTAAAGTTGCATAGCCTAATTTAAAGCATGCACTTTGTCTAATGTGAATTGATTAATGTTTTGTTGCCAATGCTTATCTACCTGATCCATTGAAATGAGATCAGTGCTTGACTTGGACGGGAGCTCACCAGAGCTGTGTACCCACCTCAAATTTCTACTGCTTGAGCTCATGTTCCTCTTATAGAATATTAACTCAAAAGTGTTGTGGAGATCCTGCACCTAAATATAAACAGTACTGGTCCCTATTTCAAGTAAGATAATTGAACAAGAAATATAATGTATTTTTAGAAAATGCCAGAACTTTCAAGACTAACTTTTGTCTGTTTCTCTTTATTACTACTGGCCGACTTGAATAAAGTCTGAGGCCGGTAACATCAAGTGAGGACAAACACAGCCTGATCTCTCCTTCCACACTGAGTCCAAACCTACAGTCACTGGGTCCTGATTGTGACAGTGGAGCCCAGTTTGCTCTGCAGGATCCAGAGATGGCATCAGTGAAGCTGGAAGACTGCAGTCAAACACTGGAGCTGAATGTCAACATTAAAGATGAAGAAGAGGAGGAGAAGATTGGGACATCTGTTTCTCATGGTAAGAGCAGGTTCTATCTAACTAAGTTTGTTGTTCATTCCAACTTCCCACTGTGTATGAAAAGTTGCAGTAGAACTGTTTCAATGAGAAAGTAATGTTATTTCATGCTACTGAGACTTGCATGGTTTGACACCAGTATTGTTCTATGAAATGAGTCTGTCATTATTAACCCTTGTGATAGTGAGTGGCTGATGTACAGGGCATTCAGAAAGTATTCAGATCCCTTGACCTTTTCCATATAATGTTACGTTATAAATAATCCTCATGAAAAAGCGAAAACATTTGCTTCCTGTTTCCATTGATCATCCTTGAGATGTTTCTATAACTTGGAGTTCACCTGTGGTAAATTCAATGAATTGGACATGATTTGTAAAGGCAAACACCTGTCTATGTAAGGTCCCACAGTGCATGTCAGTGCAAAAACCAAGCCATGAGGTCGAAGGAATCGTCTGTAGAGCTCTGTGACAGGATTGTGTCGAGGCACAGATCTGGGGAAGGGTACCAAAACATTTCTGCAGCTTTGAAGGTCCCCAAGAACACAGTGTCCTCTCCATCATTCCCTAATGATAGAAGTTTGGAACTACCAAGACTCTTCCAATAATTGTCTGGCCGGCCTGCCAAACCGAACAAGCTGGGGAGAAGCGCCTTAGTCAGGGACGTGAGCAAGAACCTGATGGTCACTCTGACAGAGCTCCAGAGTTCCTCTATGGAGATGAGAGAACCTTCCAGAAGGACAATCATCTCTGCATTACTCCACCAATTAGGCCTTTATGGTAGAGTGGGCAGACGGAAGCCACCCCTGAGTAAAAGGCACGTGAAAGCCCACTTGGAGTTTTCCAAAAGGCACCTAAAGGACTCTGACCATGAGAAACAAGATTCTCTGGTTGGATGAAATCAAGATTGAACTCTTTGGCCTGAATGCCAAGCGTGATGTCTGGGGGAAACCTGGCACTATCCCTACGGGGAAGTATGTTGGTGACACTATCATGCTGTGGGGATGTTTTTCAGCGGCAGGGCCTTGAAGACTTGTCAGGATCGAGGGGAAAGATGAACAGAGAAAAGTACAGAGATCCTCGATGAAAACCTGCTCGAGTGCTCAGGATCTCATACTGGGGCGACGGTTCACCTTCCAACAGGACAATGACCCTAAGCACACAGCTAAGACAACACAGGAGTGGCTTCAGGACAATTCTGAATGTCCTTGAGTGGCCCAACCAGAGACCGGACTTGAACCCATTCAAACTTCTCTGGAGAGACCTGAAAATAGCTGTGCAGCGACGCTCCCATCCAACCTGACAGAGTTTGAGAGGATCTGTGTGCCAAGCTTGTAGCGTCATACCCAAGAAGACTCAAGGCTGTACTCGCTGCCAAAGGTGCTTCAAAACAGTACTGAGTAAATGAGACTGAATACTTATGTAAATGTGATATTTCAGTTATTTATTTTTTAAATTTGCAAACATGAAAAAAAAACTTTTACTTTGTAATTGTGGGGTATTGTTTAATTAGTGTTTAATTGCTATATTGTAATTACTTTGCAACCATGGCCTATTTATTTCCTTAACTTACCTTATTTGCACTCACTGTATATAGACTTTTTGTTTTCTTTTGTTCTACTTCATTAATGACTATGTTTTGTTTATTCCATGTGTAACTCTGTGTTGTTTGTGTCGAACTGCTTTGCTTTACCTTGGCCAGGTCGCAGTTGCAAATGAGAACTTGTTCTCAACTAGCCCACCTGGTGAAATAAAGGTGAAATAAAAATAAAATGTGTGTAGATTGATGAGGGGGAATAAACATTTGAATCATTTTAGAAAAACGTAATGCAACAAAAAAAAGTCTAGGGTCTGAATACTTTCCGAATACACTGTTTCCCGGTGTAGACCAGTAGACGACTTAGATAATTGAACATTAAGAAATATAATTTTTAGAGAATAAAGTGCCAGAACTGTCAAGACAATAACTTTGTGTCTGTTTCTCTTTACTACATCAACAGTGAGGACAAACCCAGCCCTCCTCTCTCCTTCTACACTGAGTCCAAACCTACAGTCACTGGGTCCTGATTGTGACAGTGGAGCCCAGTTTTCACTGCAGGATCCAGAGATGGCATCAGTGAAGCTGGAAGACTGCAGTCAAACACTGGAGCTGAACGTCAACATTAAAGATGAAGAAGAGGTGGAGAAGATTGGGACATCTGTTTCTCATGGTAAGCACAAGTTTTAAGTTTGTTGTTCGTCCCAACTTCTCCACTGTGCATGAAAAGTTGCTGTAGAAGGAGTCTGTGTAGTGACTAACCCTTGTGATGGCGGTGAAGGATGAAATGGCTCATCATTTTCACTCCTTTTGTACCTTTTTAGCTTTTGACTCTTACCCATTTTTAGAATAGTTGTAATTCTCTTTTTGTGTTGTACAGCCTACTGATATGGATACATGTCACCAAGTACAGTAGGAAGAGAACTGGCCACCCCTTGAGGTTTTTACTCTACGTTTCTTCCTACATTTCTTCTTCAGAGTTTTTCCTAGCCACTGTGCTTCTGCATTGCTTACTCTTTGGTGTTTTAGGCTGGGTTTCTGAAAAGCACTTTGTGACAACTGCTGATGTAAAAAGGGGTTCATAAAATACATTTGATTGACATGTATATCACACCAACTGACTGGTTCTTCTGATGTTGTTCACACAGGATACCATGTTGAGACATTCTCTACATCCAGAGAGCAGCTGGAAGATCACAGAGCCAATTTGTAAGTCGCTCTGGATAAGAGCGTCTGCTAAATGACTTAAATGTAAATGTAAATGTCTAAGAGGTCTCACCACTGCCCACACTGTGAGAAGATTTTGCCATTTCTATCAAAGCTAAAAATACACCTAAAAATACACACAGGAAAGAATCTGTATTCCTGCACTGACTGTGGGAAGAGCTTCACAACATCAACTAAGCTAAAAGTTCATCAGAGAACACACACGAGAGAGAAGCCTTATTCCTGCTCTGACTGTGGGAAGAGTTTCTCTCGTCTGGGCAACGTAAAACTACATGAACTTATACACACAGGAGAGAAGCCTCATCAGTTCTCTCAGACCAGCGAAGATTAGATTCTCCACTTATTTATCATGTCATTAAATAATTGGCAATGTTGAATTGGATCAAATGGAGAAAGCGTAGAGCACTTGAAATCCTATTTTCTCACTGTGAGAGAACTGTGCAGAGGAAAGGGGGCGTTTATAGAATGTTAGCCTCTCTTTACTGATCAGTGTGCATCTTGTCAGTTTTGGAGTGTTTTGTTTGCTTCTACTGTAAAGATATTGAGATGACCTTGAATTTGCTTTTAGGGTTGAATATCCTTTGTGAGACGTCTCACAATGGAGTCTGATGGTTGACTGGGTGGAACTGCTTCCCTCTGCAGGTTTCTGTGGGAATGAGCTAGTAGACAACATGCACTGAGTGTACAAAACATTAAGGACACCTGCTCTTTCCATGACAGACTGACCAGGTGAACCCAGGTGAAAGCTATCAATCCTTAATGCTGTTTATTTATTATGGATCCCCATTAGCTTTCAGCAGAAAACAAGAAACTGCAGTTGGAGTGGGCTAAGAATTGAAAAGACTGGACACTGGAGGATTTGAACATCTTTGCCTGGTCTGATGAATCCCTGTTCCTGCTGTTTCATGCTGATGGTAGGACTAGGGTATGGAAAAAAACATAATTCCATGCATTAATGCTGTGTGTCAGCATTGCAGGCTGGTGGTTGTGTGATGGTTTGTTTTCATGGCACACATTGGGCCTGTCATGCCAAATAATGTCCCCCTCTACGCCACATTGGGATTCGATAAACTTAGCGTCCGTTGCTAAACGAATGGTGTGATGACCTAATGATTATAATTTTGGAGATCATTACAGCCTAAATTATGTTCTTTTCATCATCGCTATGCAAACAAAGCTGATTTTCCCCAACAATTTCGCCGTTTAAAAGTTTTGTTTAGCTAATCAAATACAAACATGAATTCGTACTACTTTTTGGTACCTTGTTAACATTACAACATGAAATCCACGTCTTACATGTTGCTACATTTCGGAAATGACAATAAACGCGTGTAATCTGCTTGACACATTAAAGTGACTTACCTTACAGATCACAGTCAGCTCATTTCCATTTGATTGTCTGGCTGTCCTGTTTTATTTTAACTGTTATTTTAAACTAGCCCTTGTGGTTGAATATGAAATATATATATGTGTGTGTGTGTGTCTATTGTAGGTCCTAGCATACAACAATGAATAATGTGGAACAAATAAATACCATCAAAGGATGCCTGGCAATATTTAAGATTGTAATACATAAACTCTGATCGTTTTTATTTTCACAGATGATTTTTTGTACACACATGGCAGACATAGTTAACTCTGGTGTGTGGAATAAAGAGGTGGGTGCTGTGTGGTTGGGAGGTTCTGCCTGTCACTTGTTCTCAAATAGGCAGTCTCGGAAGGGGGACTTGAAGAGGGAGACTGCGAAGTCCAGGCACTGCAGTGTTAGTAGTTTTTTAGTTCATCTGTGTATCTCACATATTATATGCCCAGTATGATATGGTGTGCAAACTTTATTAGCAGATAATGACAACATGACAATAACAGTAGCTTTAAATGATGTAATGAGATGGATGGGATGAGTGGGCAGATTGTTGGGAAATCAGAAGTCACTAGATGCAGAATTTCATCTGGAGGGAGAGGTGAGAAAGAGTTAAAAGATGAGGAAGGAGGCAGAATCAAGAGATGCTTGATCAGGTGCTGTGGCTAATTCTTCCTGTCACTTGTCCTCGACAGGCAGACAGTCTTAAAGAACAATCATGTTAAATCAATTGTTGTTTTGTGATATCATTGAAGACGTTAGAACGGAAACATTGTAACTTTAAGAGCTTTCACAATGTATATGTCAGAGTTACATCTAAATGTTGTAAAACATATGATTAAATTGAACTATTTGTGAAAAGATTAAATGTGATTTTAGCCTTCTAAATGAGATCATGTTTTTTCATATAGACTTTTGCCAAGTCAGTAACCACGCCCACGTGAGCACAGACATTGTGACAACGTGACGGAACCGCCCTCCAAGTTGAGTGCTTAAAAATATTTGCTTTACAATTAACATGTTAGACCAGTACATTGACAGGTTGCTACTGACGTGTAAAATGGTTTAAAACGACCAGATCAGACAGCGTGGAGGGGTGACTACACGGCGGACAAATAGTTTAAAACTACCAGATCAGACAGCGTGGAGGGGTGACTACACGGCTGACAAATGGTTTAAAACTGTCCCGAGCTGCCCCTCTGTCCCGAGCTGCTCCTCAGTTATGTGGGGATCTGGGTGAGGACTATTAGGCCATGGTCGGCGGAGAAGGTGGATTATCCCAGGACGCGAAGGGGAGGAAATAGGACATTAATGGAGTGGGGTCCACGTCCCGAGCCAGAACCGCCACCATGGACAGACGCCCACCCGGACCCTCCCTATGCTCTTGAGGTGCGTCCGGGAGTCCGCACCTTAGGGGGGAGGTTCTGTCACGCCTTGGTCGTTGATTTTTGTGTTTTTGTTATATGGTTGGGTAGGCCAGGGTGCGACATGGGTTTATATGTTGTGTTTCGTATTGGGGTTTTATTAGCATTGGGATTGGGTATGATTAGGGGTGTATCTAGTTAGGCTTGGCTGCCTGAGGGGGTTCTCAATTGGAGTCAGGTGCTTATCGTTGTCTCTGATTGGGAACCGTATTTAGGTAGCCTGAGTTCGCTTTGTATTTTGTGGGTGTTTGTTCCTGTCTTTGTGTAGTATTCACCAGATAGGCTGTAATTAGTTTCACGTTTCGTTTGTTTTCGTATTTCAGTTATTTCATGTACCGTCATATCTTTCATTAAAGTCATGAGTAACCTACACGCTGCGCTTCGGTCCGACTCTCTTCATTCAACAGACGAACGCCGTTACACCATGTGACAATTTTGTGAGGAAAAAAACCCTCTAAATCCAGATTTTCTAATGGGGTGTCTCAAGTCCAACCTGGAGGCCTACAGTCAATCTCAATAGCCAATCACAGCCCTCACAAAACAAAAACATGTCAAACCAGATTTAATTATAAAACAAATAACGATATTAATACCAACTTAAAAAGCTTCTATGAAAATCAATATCAATCAGAATGAAATAACAGTTGGATTGATCTACAGGCTTCTTAGACTCAACTATCAGCAAAAAAAAAATATCAAAGAAATCACCTAAAAGTAAATATTAGACACTGTTAAACATTCGCGTGAAGAAAAGAAGAAAAGCACCAGGTATGGAAAGC